>NW_024714241.1:0-9253 GCF_018991925.1 Homarus americanus
GTGTGAAAGCCGGGCACCGCTTCAGCACCATGCCCCGGGGTGTGAGGGCCGGGCATCCCTTTAGTGACATAACCCGGGGTGTGAGGGCCAGGCATCCTTTCAGTGCCATGAATCGGGGTGTGAAAGCTGGGCACCCATTCAGCACCATGACCCGGGGTGTGAGGGTCAGGCACCCCTTTAGTGCCATGACCCGGGGTGTGAGGGCCGGGCACCCCTTCAGTGACATGACCTGGGGTGTGAGGGCCGGGCACCCCTTCAGTGACATGACCCGGGGTGTGAGGGCCGGGCACCCCTCCAGCACCATGACCCAGGGTGTGAGGGCCGGGAACCGCTTCAACCCCATGACCCGTGGTGTGAGGGCCAGGCACCCCTTCAGTGCCATGATCCGCGGTGTTAGGGCTGGGCACCCCTTCACTGTCATGAACCGGAGTGTGAGGGCCGGGCACCCTTTCAGTGCCATGAAACGGGGTGTGAGGGCCGGGCACCCCTAGAGTGCTGCAAACCGGGGTGTGAGGGCCGGGCACCCCTTCACATGACCCGGGGTGTGAGGATTAGGCACCCCTTCAGTGAAATGAATCGGGGTGTGAGGGACAGGCACCCCTTCAGTGCCATGACCCGGGGTGTGAGGGCCAGGAACCCCTTCAGTGACATGACCTGGGGTGTGAGGGGGCACCCCTTCAGCACCATGACCCAGAGTGTTAGGGCCGGGCTCGATTTCAGTGCCAAGAATCGGGGTGTGAGGGTCGGGCACCCCTCCAGTGACATGACCTGGGGTGTGAGGGCCGGGCACCCCTTCAGTGACATGACCCGGGTTGTGAGGGCCGGGCACCCCTCCAGCATCATAACCCGGGGTGTGAGGGCCGGGAACCGCTTCAACCCCATGACCCGTGGTGTGAGGGCCGGGCACCCCTTTAGGTCCATGACCCGGGGAGTGAGGGCCGTGCACCCCTTCAGTGCTATGACCCGGGGTGTGAGGGCCATTCATCCCTTCAGTGTCATGAACCGGGGTGTGAGGGCCGGGCTCGATTTCAGTGCCATGAATCGGGGTGTGAGGGCCGGGCACCCCTCCAGCACCATGACCCGGGGTATGAGGGCCGGGCACCCCTTCAGTGCTATGACCCGGGGTGTGAGGGCCGGGAACCCTTTCAGTGACATGATCCAGCTTGTGAGGGCCGGGCACCCCTTCAATGACATGACCCGGGGTGTGTGGGCTGGGCACCCTTTCAGTGCCATGAACCGGGGTGTGAGGGCTGGACACCCCTTCAGCCCCATGACCCGGGATGTGAGGGCCGGGCACACGTTTAGGTCTATGACCAGGGGTGTGAGGGCCGAGCATACCTTCAGTGCCATGGCCAGGGGTGTGACGGCCGGGCACCGATTCAGTGCCATGACCCGGGGTGTGAGGGCCGGGCACCCCTTTAGTGCAATGAAACGGGGTGTGAGGGCAGGTCACCCCTACAGAGCTATGAACCGCGGTGTGAGGTCCGGGCACCCCTTTAGTGCCATGAGCCGGGGTGTGAGAGACGGGCACCCCTTTAGTGCCATGAAACGGGGTGTGAGGGCCGGGCAACCCAACAGAGCTATGAATCGGGGTGTGAGGGCCGAGCACCACTTCACATGACACGGGGTGTGGGGGCCGGGCACACTTCCATATGACACGGGGTGTGAGGGCCGGGCACCTTTTCAGTGCCATGACCCAGAGTGTTAGGGCCTGGCTCGAATTCAGTGCCAAGAATCGGGGTGTGAGGGTCGGGCACCCCTCCAGTGACATGACCTGGGGTGTGAGGCCAGGCTCGATTTCCCAGTGCCATGAATCAGGGGTGTGGCTGGGCACCCTCCCTTTCCTGCTTGAGGTATGAGGCCAGGCACCTTCAGTGCTATGACCCAGGGAGTGTGACGGCCGGGCACCCTTTCAGTGACATGACCCTGGGTGTGAAGGGCGGGTACCCCTTCAATGACATGACCCAGGGTGTGTGGGCCGGACACCCTTTCAGTACCATGACCCGGGGCGTGAGGGCCGATCACTCCTTCAGTGCCATGACCCGGGGTGTGAGGGCCGGGCACCCCTTCAGCCCCATGACCCGAGGTGTGAGGGCCTGCCACCTGTTTAGGTCTATAACCAGGTGTGTGAGGGCCGGGCACTCCTTCAGTGCCATGGCCAGGGGTGTGACGGCCGGGCACCGCTTCAGTGCTATGAAGCAGGGTGTAAGGGCCGGGCACCCCTTTAGTGCCATGAGCCGGGGTGTGAGGGCCGGGCACCCATTTAGTGCCATGAAACGGGATGTGAGGGCCAGGCACCCCTACAGAGCTATGAACCGGGGTGTGAGGGCCAAGCACCCCTTCACATGACACGGGATGTGAGGGCCGAGCACCTTTCCAGTGCCATGACCCGGGGTGTGAGGGCCGGGCTCGAATTCAGTGCCATGAATTGGGGTGTGAGGGTTGGGCACCCCTCCAGCACCATGACCCGGGGTATGAGGGCCGGGCTCCCTTTCAGTGCTATGACCCGGGGTGTGAGGGCAGGCACCCCTTCAATAAGCATGACCCGGGGTGTGTGGGCTGGGCACCCTTTCAGTGCCATGAACCGGGGTGTGAGGGCCGGTCACTCCTTCAGTGCCATGACCCGGGGTGTGAGGGCTGGGCACCCCTTCAGCCCCATGACCCGGGATGTGAGGGCCAGGCACTCGTTAGGTCTATGACCAGGGGTGTGAGGGCCGGGCATACCTTCAGTGCCATTGCCAGGGGTGTGACGGCCGCACCGATTCAGTGCCATGACCCGGGGTGTGAGGGCCGGGCACCCCTTTAGTGCAATGAAACTGGGTGCTGTGGGCAGGGCACCCCTACAGAGCTATGAACCGCGGTGTGAGGGCCGGGCACCCCTTCACATGACACGGGTGTGAGGGTCGGGCACCTTTTCAGTGCCATGAACCGGGGTGTAAGGGCCGGGCACCCTTTCAGTGCCATGAATCGGGGTGTGATGACCGGGCACCCCTTCAGCTCCATGACCCGTGGTGTGAGGACCGGGAACCGCTTCAACCCCATGACCCTGGGTGTGAGGGCCGGGCACCCCTTTAGGTCCATTCCCGGGGTGTGATGGCCGTGCACCCCTTCAGTGACATGACCCGGGGTGTTAGGGCCGGGCACCCCTTTAGTGACATAACTTTGGGTGTGAGGGCCGGGCACCCTTCCAGCACCATGACCCGGAGTGTGAGGGCCGGGCACCCCTTCAGTGTCATGAACCGGGGTGTGACGGATGGCCACCCCTTCTGTGCCATGAACTGGGGTGTGAAGGCCGGGCACCCTTTCAGTGCCATGAATCGGGGTGTGAGGGCCGGGCACCCCTTCAGCACCATGACCCAGGGGTGTGAGGCCAGCCACCCCTTCAGTGTCATGAACCGGGGTGTGACGGATGGGCAACCCTTCAGTGCCATGAACTGGGGTGTGAAGGCCGGGCACCCTTTCAGTGCCAGGAATCGGGGTGTGAGGGCCGGGCACCCTTTCAGTGCCATGAAATGGGGTGTGAAGGCCGGGAACCGCTACAGTGCTGTGAATTGGGGTGTGAGGCCCGTGCACCCCTCCAGCACCATGACCCAGGGTTTGAGGGCCGATCACCCTTTCAGTGCCATGACCCGGGGTGTGAGAGCCAGCCACTCCTTCAGTGCCATGACCCGGGGTGTGACGGCCGGGCACCCCTTCAGCCCCATGTCCCGAGGTGTGAGGGCCGGTCACCCATTTAGGTCAATAACCAGGTGTGTGAGGGCCGGCCACACCTTCAGTGCCATGGCCAGGGGTGTGACGGCTGGGCACCGCTTCAGTGACATGATCCGGGGTGTGAGGGCCGGGCACTCGTTTAGGTCTATGGTCAGGGGTGTGAGGGCCGGGCACCCCTTCAGTGCTATGACCTGGGGTGTGAGGGCCGAGCACCCATTCAGTGCCATGAGCCGGGGTGTGAGAGGCAGCCACTCCTTCAGTGCCATGACCTGAAGTGTGACGGCCGGGCACCCCTTCAGCCCCATGTCACGAGGTGTGAGGGCCGGGGACACCATCAGTGCCATGGCCAGGGGTGTGAGGGCCGGGCACCCCTTGAGTGCCATGAAACGGGGTGTGAGGGCCGGGCAACCCTACAGAGCTATGAACCGGAGTGTGAGGGCCGGGCACCCCTTCACATGACACGGGGTGTGAGGGCCGGGCACCTTTTCAGTGCCATGACCCGGGGTGTGAGGGCCGGGCTCGATTTCAGTGCCATGAATCGGGGTGTGAGGGCCGGGCACCCTTCCAGCACCCTGATCCGGGGTATGAGGGCCGGGTACCCCTTCAGTACTATGACCCGTGGTGTGAGGGCCGGGCAACCTTTCAGTGACATGACACCGGGGTGTGAGGGCCTGGCACCCTTTCAATGACATGACCCAGATGTGTGGACAGCGCACCCTTTCAGTGCCATAACCCGGGGTGTGAGGACCTGTCACTCCTTCAGTGCCATGACCCGGGGTGCAAAGGCCGGGCACTCGTTTAGGTCTATGACCAGGGGTGTGAGGGCCGGGCACTCGTTTAGGTCTATGACCAGGGGTGTGAGGGCTGGGCACCCCATCAGCACCATGACCCGGGGTGTGATGGCCGGAAACCGCTTCAACCCCATGACCCGGGGTGTGAGGGCCGGGCAGCCCTCAGCCACCATGACCCGGGGTGTGAGGGCCGGGCACCCTTTCAGTGCCATGAATCCGGGTGTGAAAGCCGGGCACCAATTCAGCACCATGCCCCGGGGTGTTAGGGCCGGGCATCCCTTTAGTGACATAACCTGGGGTGTGCGGGCCGGGCACCCTTTCAGTGCCATGAATTGGGGTGTGAAAGCCGGGCACCCCTCCAGCACCATGACCCGGAGTGTGAGGGCCGGGCACCCCTTCAGTGACATGACCCGGGGTTTGAGGGCCGGGCACCCCTTCAGCACCATGACACGGGGTGTGAGGGCCGGGCACCCTTTCAGTGCCATGACCCGGGGTGTGACGGCCGGGCACCCCTTCAGCCCCATGTCCCGAGGTGTGAGGGCCGGTCACCAATTTAGGTCAATAACCAGGTGTGTGAGGGCCGGGCACACCTTCAGTGCCATGGAAAGGGGTGTGTCGGCTAGGCACCGCTTCAGTGACATGACCCGGGGTGTGAGGGCCGGTCACTCCTTCAGTGCCATGACCCGGGATGTGAGGGCCGGGCACTCGTTTAGGTCTATGGCCAGGGGTGTGAGGGCGGGCACCCCTTCAGTGCTATGACCTGGGGTGTGAGGGCCGAGCACCCTTTCAGTGCCATGAGTCGGGGTGTGAGGTCCAGCCACTCCTTCAGTGCCATGACCTGAAGTGTGACTGCCGGGCACCCCTTCAGCCCCATGTCCCGAGGTGTGAGGGCCGGCCACCCGTTTAGGTCTATAACCAGGTGTGTGAGGGCCGGGCACACCATCAGTGCCATGGCCAGGGGTGTGATTGCTGGGCACCTCTTCAGTGACATGACCCGGGGTGTGAGGGCTGGCCACCCCTTCAGTGACATGACCTGGGGCGTCAGTTACGGGCACCCCTTCAGTGCCATGAGCCGGAGTGTGAGGGCCGGGCACCCCTTGAGTGCCATGAAACGGGGTGTGAGGGCCGGGCACAACTACAGAGCTATGAACCGGGGTGTGAGGGCCGGGCACCCCTTCACATGACACGGGGTGTGAGGGCCGAGCACCAGTTTAGGTCTATAACCAGTTGTGTGAGGGCCGGGCACCCCTTTAGTGCCATGAGCCGGGGTGTGAGGGCCGGGCACCCCTTTAGTGCCATGAAACGGGGTGTGAGGGCCGGGCACCCCTACAGAGCCTATGAACCAGGGTGTGAGGGCCGGGCACCCCTTCACATGACCCGGGGTGTGAGGCGGGCAGCCTTCATATGACCTGGGTGTGAGGGCGGGCATTTTTTCAGTGCCACTGACCCGGGGTGGGGCGGGCTCGATTTCAGTGCCATGAATCAGGGGTGGGGAGGGCAGGCACCCTTCCAGCGATCCGGGCGCTATGAGGGCCAGGCACCCCTTCAGTGCTATGACCCGTGGTGTGAGGGCCGGGCAACCTTTCAGTGACATGACACCGGGGTGTGAGGGCCGGGCACCCTTTCAATGACATGACCCAGATGTGTGGGCAGCGCACCCTTTCAGTCCCATAACCCGGGGTGTGAGGGCCTGTCACTCCTTCAGTGCCATGACCCGGGGTGTGAGGGCGGGGCACACCTTCAGCCCCATGACCAGGGGTGCAAAGGCCGGGCACTCGTTTAGGTCTATGACCAGGGGTGTGGGGGCCGGGCACTCGTTTAGGTCTATGACCAGGGGTGTGAGGGCCGGGCACCCCATCAGCACCATGACCCGGGGTGTGATGGCCGGAAACCGCTTCAACCCCATGACCCGGGGTGTGGGCGGGCACCCCTCAGCCACCATGACCGGGGTGTGAGGGGCGGGCCTGCTTCAGTGCCATGCCCCGGGGTGTGAAGGCCGGACACCCCTTCAGTGACAAGAATCGGGGTGTGAGGGCCGGGCACCCCTCCAGCACCATGACCCGGGGTATGAGGGCCGGGAACCCCTTCACTGCTATGACCCGGGGTGTGAGGGCCGGGCACCCTTTCAGTGACGTGACCCGGGGTGTGTGGGCAAGACACCCCTTCAATGACATGACCCGGCGTGTGTGGGCCGGGCACCCTTTCAGTGTTATGACCCAGGGTGTGAGGCCCGGTCACTCCTTCAGTGCCATACCCGGGGTGTGACGGCCGGACACCGCTTCAATGCATGACCAGGGGTGTGAGGGCCGGGCACTCGTTTTGCTCTATGACCAGGGGTGTGAGGGCCCGGCATACCTTCAGTGCCATGGCCAGGGGTGTGAGGGCCGGGCACCTCATCAGTGACATGACCCGGGGCTGTAGGGCCGGGCACCCCTTCAGTGCCATGAGCCGGGGTGTGAGGGTCTGGCATCCCTTTAGTGCCATGGAACGGGGTGTGAGGCCCGGGCACCCCGACAGAGCAATGAACTGGGGTGTGACGGCCGGGCACCTATTCATTGCCATGACCCGTGGTGTGAGGGCCGGTCACCCTTTCAGTGCCATGAATCGCGGTGTGATGGCCGGGCACCCCTTCAGCTCTATGACCCGTGGTGTGAGGACCGGGAACCGCTTCAACCCCATGACCCGGGGTGTGAGGGCCGGGTATCCCTTTAAGTCCATGACCCGGGGTGTGAGGGCCGTGCACCACTTCAGCGACATGACTCGGGGTGTGAAGGATGGGCACCCTTTCAGTGCCATGAATCGGGGTGTGATGGCCGGGTACCCCTTCAGCTCCATGACCCGTGGTGTGAGGACCGGGAATCGCTTAAACCCCATGACCCGGGGTGTGAAGGCCAGGCAACCCTTTAGGTCCATGACCCGGGGTGCGAGGGCCGTGCACCCCTTAAGTGACATGACCCGGGGTGTGAGGGCCGGGCACCCGTTTATTGACATGACCCGGGGTGTGAGGGCCGGGCACCCCTCCAGCACCATGACCCGGAGTGTGAAGGCCGGGCACCCCTTCAGTGACATGACCCGGGGTTTGAGGGCCGGGCACCCCTTCAGCACCATGACACGGGATGTGAGGGCCGGGCACCCTTTCAGTGCCATGACCCGGGGTGTGAGGGCCGGGCTTCCCTTCAGTGACTTGACCGAGGGTGTGAGGGCCGGGCACCCTTTCAGTGTCTTAAACCTGGTTGTGAGGGACGGGCACCCCTGAAGTGCCATGAAACGGGGTGTGAGTGCCGAGCACCAATACAGTGCTTTGAAAAAGGGTGTGTGTGCCGGGCACCCCTTCACACGACCCGGGGTGTCAGGGCCGGTCACCCCTCCAGCACCATGACCCGGAGTGTGAGCGCCGGGCACCCCATAAGTGACATGAACCAGGGTGTTAGGGCCGGGCACCCCTTCAGTGCCATGAGCCTGGGTGTGAGTGCCGGGCACCCCTTTAGTGCCATGAAACGGGGTGTGAGGGCCGGGCACCCCTACAGAGCTATAAACCGGAGTGTGAGGGCCGGGCACCCCTTCACATGACACGGGGTGTGAGGGCCGGGCACCTTTTCAGTGCCATGACCCGGGGTATGAGGGCTGGGCTCGATTTCAGTGCCATGAATCGGGATGTAATGGCCGGGCACCCCTCCAGCACCATGACCCGGGGTATGAGGGCCGGGCACCCCATCAGAACCATGACCCGGGGTGTGAAGACCGTGCAGCCCTTCAGTACCATGACCCGGGGTGTGAGGGCTAGGCACCCCTTAAGTGCCATGATCCGGAGTGTGACAGCTGGGCACCCCTTCAGTGACATGACACGGGGTATGAGGGCCGGGAACCCTTTCAGTGACATGACCTGGGGTTTGAGGGCCGCGAACCCCAGCAGCACCATGACCCTGGGTGTGCGGGCCGGGAACCGCTTCAACCCCATGAACCGGGGTGTGAGGCCCGGGCACCCCTTTAGTGACATGACCAGGGGTGTGAGGGCCGGGCACCCCTCCGACACCATGAACCGGGGTTTGAGGGCCGGGCACCCTTTCAGTGCCATAAATCGGGGTGTGAAAGCCAGGCAGCCCTTCAGCACCATGACCCGGGGTGTGAGGGCCGGGAACCCCTTCAGTGACATGACCCCGGGTGTGAGGGCCGGGAACCGCTTCAACCCCATGACCCGTGGTGTGAAGGCCGGGCACCCCTTTAGGTCCATGACCCGGGGTGTAAGGGCCGTTCACTCCTTCAGTGCCATGACCCGAGGGGTGAAGGCTGGGCACCACTTCAGCCCCATGACCCGGGGGGTGAGGGCCAGGCACTCGTTTTGCTCTATGACCAGGGCTGTGAGGGCCTGGCATACCTTCAGTGCCATGGCCAGGGGTGTGAGGGCCGGGCACCTCTTCAGTGACATGACCCGGAGCTTTAGGGCCGGGCACCCCTTCAGTGCCATGAGCCGGGGTGTGAGGGTCTGGCATCCCTTTAGTGCCATGGAATGGGGTGTGAGGCCCGGGCACCCCGACAGAGCAATGAACTGGGGTGTGACGGCCGGGCACCTATTCATTGCTGTATAGATATGCACATACCAAGATATGGGAACACGCCTGACGCCAAGACTCCGTCACCATTCATTGTACCATTTATTCACATGTCTGTATTACTACATATTATTATAGCATGTCTGATGTCTATGCTTCTGTCTAATGCCTATGTCCATTTACTATGTCCCGATGTACTAT
>NW_024714242.1:0-12611 GCF_018991925.1 Homarus americanus
TTGAACAAAATCGAGTAAATCGCGTTTTGTCTCGACCATGGAAAAAACGCGTAAGGGTCCCCCCTTACGTGTTTTTTCACCCAAATATGATTTTCTCTCAGACTTGAAATTTGGTGGGATTAATTTAAGTAATTAAGTACATTCAGAAGAACATAACAACACCAACCAATCACCTCAGAAACCAATAGTTGGCGAGTACTGAAATAAGCATTGAGAAAATTTCATTAAAATATTCCAAGCATCATTACGACCACTAATTGTTCCGCAATCGAACTGTGGATGATAGGATCGGACTTGGCATGCTCAGGAGTACCTATACTGTGATTTTGAACAAAATCGTGTATATCGCGTTTTGTCTCGTCCATGGAAAAAACGCGTAAGGGTCCCCCCTTACGTGTTTTTTCACCCATATATGATTTTCTCTCAGACTTGAAATTTGGTGGGATTAATATCGGTAATTAAATACATCCAGAAGAACATAACAACACCAACCAATCACCAGAGAAACCAATAGTTGGCGAGTACTGAAATAAGCATTGAGAAAAATTTCATTAAAATATTCCAAGCATCATTACGACCACTAATTCTTCCGCAATCGAACTGTCGATGATAGGATCGGACTCGGCATGCTCAGGAGTACCTATACTGTCATTTTGAACAAAATCGCGCATATCGCGTTTTGTCTCGACCATGGAAAAAACGCGTAAGGGGGGACCCTTACGTGTTTTCTCACCCAAATATGATTTTCTCTCAGACTTGAAATTTGGTGGGATTAATTTCAGTAATTAAGTACATTCAGAAGAACATAACAACACCAACCAATCACCTGAGAAACCAATAGTTGGCGAGTACTGAAATAAGCATTGAGAAAATTTCATTAAAATATTCAAAGCATCATTACGACCACTAATTGTTCCGCAATCGAACTGTCGATGATAGGATCGGACTCGGCATGCTCAGGAGTACCTATACTGTGATTTTGAACAAAATAGCGTATATCGCGTTTTGTCTCGACCATGGAAAAAACGCGTAAGGGTCCCCCCTTACGTGTTTTTTCACCCATATATGATTTTCTCTCAGACTTGAAATTTGGTGGGATTAATATCGGTAATTAAATACATCCAGAAGAACATAAGAACACCAACCAATCACCTGAGAAACCAATAGTTGGCGAGTACTGAAATAAGCATTGAGAAAATTTCATTAAAATATTCCAAGCATCATTACGACCACTAATTGTTCCGCAATCGAACTGTCGATGATTCTATCGGACTCGGCATGCTCAGGAGTACCTATACTGTCATTTTGAACAAAATAGCGTATATCGCGTTTTGTCTCGACCATGGAAAAAACGCGTAAGGGGGGACCCTTACGCATTTTTTCACCCATATATGATTTTCTCTCAGACTTGAAATTTGGTGGGATTAATTTCAGTAATTAAGTACATCCAGAAGAACATAACAACACCAACCAATCACCTGAGAAACCAATAGTTGGCGAGTACTGAAATAAGCATTGAGAAAAATTTTATTAAAATATTCCAAGCATCAATACGACCACTAATTGTTCCGCAATCGAACTGTCGATGATAGGATCGGACTCGGCATGCTCAGGAGTACCTATACTGTGATTTTGAACAAAATCGAGTAAATCGCGTTTTGTCTCGACCATAGAAAAAACGCGTAAGGGTCCCCCCCTTACGTGTTTTTTCACCCATATATGATTTTCTCTCAGACTTGAAATTTGGTGGGATTAATATCTGTAATTAAGTACATCCAGAAGAACATAACAACACCAACCAATCACCAGAGAAACCAATAGTTGGCGAGTACTGAAATAAGCATTGAGAAAAATTTCATTAAAATATTCCAAGCATCATTACGACCACTAATTGTTCCGCAATCGAACTGTCGATGATAGGATCGGACTCGGCATGCTCAGGAGTACCTATACTGTGATTTTGAACAAAATCGAATAAATCGCGTTTTGTCTCGACCATGGAAAAAACGCGTAAGGGTCCCCCCTTACGTGTTTTTTCACCCATATATGATTTTCTCTCAGACTTGAAATTTGGTGGGATTAATTTCAGTAATTAAGTACATCCAAAAGAACATAACAACACCAACCAATCACCTGAGAAAACAATAGTTGGCGAGTACTGAAATAAGCATTGAGAAAAATTTCATTAAAATATTCCAAGCATCATTACGACCACGAATTGTTCCGCAATCGAACTGTCTATGATAGGATCGGACACGCTGTGCTCAGGAGTACCTATACTGTGATTTTGAACAAAATCGCGTGTATCGCGTTTTGTCTCGACTATGGAAAAAACACGTAAGGGTCCCCCCTTACGTGTTTTTTCACCCATATATGATTTTCTCTCAGACTTGAAATTTGGTGGGATTAATTTCAGTAATTAAGTACATCCAGAAGAACATTACAACACCAACCAATCACCTGAGAAACCAATAGTTGGTGAGTACTGAAATAAGCATCGAGAAAAATTTCATTAAAATATTCCAAGCATCATTACGACCACTAATTGTTCCGCAATCGAACTGTCGATGATAGGATCGGACTCGGCATGCTCAGGAGTACCTATACTGTGATTTTGAACAAAATCGAGTAAATCGCGTTTTGTCTCGACCATGGAAAAAACGCGTAAGGGTCCCGCCTTACGTGTTTTTTCACCCATATATGATTTTCTCTCAGACTTGAAATTTGGTGGGATTAATATCGGTAATTAAATACATCAGAAAGAACATAACAACACCAACCCAATCACCTGAGAAACCAATACGTTGTAGTACCGAAATAAGCATTAGAGAAAAAATTTCATTAAAATATTCCAAGCATCATTACGACCACTAATTGTTCTTAATCGAATATCGATGATTCTATCAGACTCAGCATGCTCAAGATACCTATACTGTCATTTTTAGACAAAATAAGCGTATATATCGCGTTTTGTCTCGACCATATAGATAATACTGGGGATTACCCAGCATTCTCACCAAATATGATTTTCTCTCAGACTTGAAATTTGGTGGGATTAATTTTGATAATTAAAAGTACATCCAGAAGAACATAACAACACCAACCAATCACCTGAAAAACCAATAGTTGGCGAGTACTGAAATAAGCATTGAGAAAAATTTCATTAAAATATTCCAAGCATCATTACGACCACTAATTGTTCCGCAATCGAACTGTCGATGATAGGATCGGACTCGGAATGCTCAGGAGTACCTATACTGTGATTTTGAACAAAATCGAGTAAATCGCGTTTTGTCTCGACCATGGAAAAAACGCGTAAGGGTCCCCCCTTACGTGTTTTTTCACCCATATATGATTTTCTCTCAGACTTGAAATTTGGTGGAATTAATATCAGTAATTAAGTACATCCAGAAGAACATAACAACACGAACCAATCACCTGAGAAACCAATAGTTGGCGAGTACTGAAATAAGCATTGAGAAAAATTTCATTAAAATATTCCAAGCATCATTACGACCACTAATTGTTCCGCAATCGAACTGTCGATGATAGGATCGGACTCGGCATGCTCAGGAGTACCTATACTGTGATTTTGAACAAAATCGAGTAAATCGCGTTTTGTCTCGACCATGAAAAAACGCGTAAGGGTCCCCCCTTACGTATTTTTTCACCCATATATGATTTTCTCTCAGACTTGAAATTTAGTGGGATTAATTTCAGTAATTAAGTACATCCAGAAGAACATAACAACACCAACCAATCACCAGAGAAACCAATAGTTGGCGAGTACTGAAATCAGCATTGAGAAAAATTTCATAAAATATTCCAAGCATCATTACGACCACTAATTGTTCCGCAATCGAACTGTCGATGATTCTATCGGACTCGGCATGCTCAGGAGTACCTATACTGTGATTTTGAACAAAATAGCGTATATCGCGTTTTGTCTCGACCGTGGAAAAAACGCGTAAGGGGGGACCCTTACGCGTTTTCTCACCCAAATATGATTTTCTCTCAGACTTGAAATTTGGTGGGATTAATTTCAGTAATTAAGTACATCCAGAAGAACATAACGACACCAACCAATCACCTGAGAAACCAAAAGTTGGCGAGTACTGAAATAAGCATTGAGAAAAATTTCATTAAAATATTCCAAGCATCATTACGACCACTAATTGTTCCGCAATCGAACTGTCGATGATTCTATCGGACTCGGCATGCTCAGGAGTACCTATACTGTCATTTTGAACAAAATAGCGTATATCGCGTTTTGTCTCGACCGTGTAAAAAACGCGCAAGGGTCCCCCCTTACGTGTTTTTTCACCCATATATGATTTTCTCTCAGACTTGAAATTTGGTGGGATTAATATCGGTAATTAAATACATCCAGAAGAACATAACAACACCAACCAATCACCTGAGAAACCAATAGTTGGCGAGTACTGAAATAAGCATTGAGAAAATTTCATTAAAATATTCCAAGCATCATTACGACCACTAATTGTTCCGCAATCGAACTGTGGATGATAGGATCGGACTTGGCATGCTCAGGAGTACCTATACTGTGATTTTGAACAAAATCGTGTATATCGCGTTTTGTCTCGTCCATGGAAAAAACGCGTAAGGGTCCCCCCTTACGTGTTTTTTCACCCATATATGATTTTCTCTCAGACTTGAAATTTGGTGGGATTAATTTCAGTAATTAAGTACATCCAGAAGAACATAACAACACCAACCAATCACCTGAGAAACCAATAGTTGGTGAGTACTGAAATAAGCATTGAGAAAAATTTCATTAAAATATTCCAAGCATCATTACGACCACTAATTGTTCCGCAATCGAACTGTCGATGATAGGATCGGACTCGGCATGCTCAGGAGTACCTATACTGTGATTTTGAACATAATCGCGTATATCGCATTTTGTCTCGACCATGGAAAAAACGCGTAAGGGTCCCCCCTTACGTGTTTTTTCACCCATATATGATTTTCTCTCAGACTTGAAATTTGGTGGGATTAATATCAGCAATTAAGTACATCCAGAAGAACATAACAACACCAACCAATCACCTGAGAAACCAATAGTTGGCGAGTACTGAAATAAGCATTGAGAAAAATTTCATTAAAATATTCCAAGCATCAATACGACCACTAATTGTTCCGCAATCGAACTGTCGATGAAAGGATCGGACTCGGAATGCTCAGGAGTACCTATACTGTGATTTTGAACAAAATCGAGTAAATCGCGTTTTGTCTCGACCATGGAAAAAACGCGTAAGGGTCCCCCACTTACGTGTTTTTTCACCCATATATGATTTTCTCTCAGACTTGAAATTTGGTGGAATTAATATCAGTAATTAAGTACATCCAGAAGAACATAACAACACCAACCAATCACCTGAGAAACCAATAGTTGGTGAGTACTGAAATAAGCATTGAGAAAAATTTCATTAAAATATTCCAAGCATCATTACGACCACTAATTGTTCCGCAATCGAACTGTCGATGATAGGATCGGACTCGGCATGCTCAGGAGTACCTATACTGTGATTTTGAACATAATCGCGTATATCGCGTTTTGTCTCCACCATGGAAAAAACGCGTAAGGGTCCCCCCTTACGTGTTTCTTCACCCATATATGATTTTCTCTCAGACTTGAAATTTGGTGGGATTAATATCAGTAATTAAGTACATCCAGAAGAACATAACAACACCAACCAATCACCTGAGAAACCAATAGTTGGCGAGTACTGAAATAAGCATTGAGAAAAATTTTATAAAATATTCCACATCATTACGACCACTAATTGTTCCAATCGAACTGTCGATGATAGGATCGACCCGGCATGCCCAGGAGTACCTTATACTGTGATTTTGAACAAAATCGCGATATCGCTTTACCGACTATGGAAATGCGTAAGGGTCCCCCTTACGGTTTTTTCACCCATATATGATTTTCTCAGACTTGAAATTTGGTGATTAATATCAGTAATTAAGTACATCCAGAAGAACATAACAACACCAACCAATCACCTGAGAAACCAATAGTTGGGGAGTACTGAAATAAGCATTGAGAACAATTTCATTAAAATATTCCAAGCATCATTACGACCACTAATTGTTCCGCAATCGAACTGTCGATGATAGGATCGGACTCGGCATGCTCAGGAGTACCTATACTGTCATTTTGAACAAAATTGCGTATATCGCGTTTTGTCTCGACCATGGAAAAAACGCGCAAGGGTCCCCCCTTACGTATTTTTTCACCCATATATGATTTTCTCTCAGACTTGAAATTTATGGATTAATTTCAGTAATTAAGTACATCCAGAAGAACATAACAACACCAACCAATCACCTGAGAAACCAATAGTTGGCTAGCAATTGAAATAAGCATTGGAGAAAATTTCATAAAATATTCCAAGCATCATTACTTACCACTAATTGTTCCGCAATCGAACCGTCGATGATCTCTATCGGACTCCGGTATGCTCAGAGTACCTATACTGTGATTTTGAACAAAATAGCGTATATCGCGTTTTGTCTCGACCGTGGAAAAAACGCGTAAGGGGGGACCCTTACGCGTTTTCTCACCCAAATATGATTTTCTCTCAGACTTGAAATTTGGTGGGATTAATTTCAGTAATTAAGTACATCCAGAAGAACATAACACCAACCAATCACCTGAGAAACCAAAAGTTGGCGAGTACTGAAATAAGCATTGAGAAAAATTTCATTAAAATATTCCAAGCATCATTACGACCACTAATTGTTCCGCAATCGAACTGTCGATGATTCTATCGGACTCGGCATGCTCAGGAGTACCTATACTGTCATTTTGAACAAAATCGAGTAAATCGCGTTTTGTCTCGACCATGGAAAAAACGCGTAAGGGTCCCCCCTTACGTGTTTTTTCACCCATATATGATTTTCTCTCAGAATTGAAATTTGGTGGGATTAATTTCAGTAATTAAGTACATTCAGAAGAACATAACAACACCAACCAATCACCTCAGAAACCAATAGTTGGCGAGTACTGAAATAAGCATTGAGAAAATTTCATTAAAATATTCCAAGATCATTACGACCACTAATTGTTCAAGAATCGAACTGTCGATGGAAAGGATCAATTCGCATGCCCAGGAGTACCATATTGTGATTTTGGAACAAAATCGAGTAAATCGCGTTTGTCTCGACCATGGAAAAAACGCGAAGGGTCCCCCCTTACGTGTTTTTTCACCCAAATATGATTTTCTCTCAGACTTGAAATTTGGTGGGATTAATTTCCGTAATTAAGTACATTCAGAAGAACATAACAACACCAACCAATCACCTGAGAAACCAATAGTTGGCGAGTACTGAAATAAGCATTGAGAAAAATTTCATTAAAATATTCCAAGCATCATTACGACCAATAATTGTTCCGCAATCGAACTGTCGATGATAGGATCGGACTCGGCATGCTGAGGAGTACCTATACTGTGATTTTGAACATAATCGCGTATATCGCGTTTTGTCTCCACCATAGAAAAAACGCGTAAGGGGGGACCCTTACGCGTTTTCTCACCCATATATGATTTTCTCTCAGACTTGAAATTTGGTGGGATTAATATCAGTAATTAAGTACATCCAGCAGAACATAACAACAATTCAACCAATCACCTGAGAAGCCAATAGTTGGCGAGTACTGAATAAGCATTGAGAAAAATTTCATTAAAATATTCTAAGCATCAATACATGACCACTAATTGTTCCGCAATCGAAACTGTTTATGATAGGATCGACTCGCATGCTTCCAGGAGTAATACCCATATTGTGATTTTGAACAAACCCTAAGTATCGCGTCTTTGTTCGGACTATGGAAAAACGCCAAGGGTCCCCCCTTACGTGCTTTTTTTCACCCATATGATTTTCTCAGACTTGAAATTTGTGATTAATATCAGTACTAAGCACATCCAGAAGAACATAACAACATTCAACTAATCACCTGAGAAACCAATAGTTGGCGCAGTACTGAAATAAGCATTGAGAAAATTTTCATTAAAATATTCCAAGCATCATTACGACCACTAATTGTTCCGCAATCGAACTGTCGATGATAGGATCGGACTCGGCATGCTCAGGAGTACCTATACTGTCATTTTGAACAAAATCGCGTATATCGCGTTTTGTCTCGACCATGGAAAAAACGCGCAAGGGTCCCCCCTTACGTATTTTTTCACCCATATATGATTTTCTCTCAGACTTGAAATTTAGTGGCATTAATTTCAGTAATTCAGTACATCCAGAAGAACATAACAACACCAACCAATCACCTGAGAAACCAAAAGTTGGTGAGTACTGAAATAAGCATTGAGAAAAATTTCATTAAAATATTCCAAGCATCATTACGACCACTAATTGTTCCGCAATCGAACTGTCGATGATAGGATCGGACTCGGCATGCTCAGGAGTACCAATACTGTGATTTTGAACATAATCGCGTATATCGCGTTTTGTCTCCACCATGGAAAAAACGCGTAAGGGGGGACCCTTACGTGTTTTCTCACCCATATATGATTTTCTCTCAGACTTGAAATTTGGTGGGATTAATATCAGTAATTAAGTACATCCAGCAGAACATAACAACACCAACCAATCACCTGAGAAACCAATAGTTGGCAAGTACTGAAATAAGCATTGAGAAAAATTTCATTAAAATATTCCAAGCATCATTACGACCACTAATTGTTCCGCAATCGAACTGTCGATGATAGGATCGGACTCGGCATGCTCAGGAGTACCTATACTGTCATTTTGAACAAAATCGCGTATATCGCGTTTTGCCTCGACCATGGAAAAAACGCGCAAGGGTCCCCCCTTACGTATTTTTTCACCCATATATTATTTTCTCTCAGACTTGAAATTTAGTGGGATTAATTTCAGTAATTAAGTACATCCAGAAGAACATAACAACACCAACCAATCACCAGAGAAACCAATAGTTGGCGAGTACTGAAATAAGCATTGAGAAAAATTTCATAAAATATTCCAAGCATCATTACGACCACTAATTGTTCCGCAATCGAACTGTCGATGATAGGATCGGACTCGGCATGCTCAGGAGTACCTATACTGTGATTTTGAACATAATCGCGTATATCGCGTTTTGTCTCCACCATGGAAAAAATGCGTAAGGGGGGACCCTTACGCGTTTTCTCACCCATATATGATTTTCTCTCAGACTTGAAATTTGGTGGGATTAATATCAGTAATTAAGCACATCCAGCAGAACATAACAACACCAACCAATCACCTGAGAAACCAATAGTTGGCGAGTACTGAAATAAGCATTGAGAAAAATTTCATTAAAATATTCCAAGCATCATTACGACCACTAATTGTTCCGCAATCGAACTGTCGATGATAGGATCGGACTCGGCATGCTCAGGAGTACCTATACTGTCATTTTGAACAAAATCGCGTATATCGCGTTTTGTCTCGACCATGGAAAAAACGCGCAAGGGTCCCCCCTTACGTATTTTTTTACCCATATATGATTTTCTCTCAGACTTGAAATTTAGTGGGATTAATTTCAGTAATTAAGTACATCCAGAAGAACATAACAACACCAACCAATCACCTGAGAAACCAAAAGTTGGCGAGTACTGAAATAAGCATTGAGAAAAATTTCATTAAAATATTCCAAGCATCATTACGACCACTAATTGTTCCGCAATCGAACTGTCGATGATTCTATCGGACTCGGCATGCTCAGGAGTACCTATACTGTGATTTTGAACAAAATCGTGTATATCGCGTTTTGTCTCGACCATGGAAAAAACGCGTAAGGGTCCCCCCTTACGTGTTTTTTCACCCAAATATGATTTTCTCTCAGACTTGAAATTTGGTGGGATTAATTTCAGTAATTAAGTACATCCAGAAGAACATAACAACACCAACCAATCACGTACCTGAGAAACCACAGGAGTACTGAAATAAGCATTGAGAAAATTTCATTAAAATATTCCAAGCATCATTACGACCACTAATTGTTTCTGCAATCTGAACTGTCGATGATAGATCGGACCCGGCATGTTCAGGAGCAATTTATACTGGTGATTTTTGAACATAACGCTGTGATATCGCGCTTTTGTTCGACACTATGAAAAAACGCGTAAGGGGGACCCTACGCTTTTCTCACCCATATATGATTTTCTTCAGACTGAAATTGGTGATTAATATCAGTAATTAAGTACATCCAGAAGAACATAACAACACCAACCAATCACCTGAGAAACCAATAGTTGGCGAGTACTGAAATAAGCATTGAGAAAAATTTCATTAAAATATTCCAAGCATCATTACGACCACTAATTGTTCCGCAATCGAACTGTCGATGATAGGATCGGACTTGGCATGCTCAGGAGTACCTATACTGTGATTTTGAACAAAATCGTGTATATCGCGTTTTGTCTCGTCCATGGAAAAAACGCGTAAGGGTCCCCCCTTACGTGTTTTTTCACCCATATATGATTTTCTCTCAGGCTTGAAATTTGGTGGGATTAATTTCAGTAATTAAGTACATTCAGAAGAACATAACAACACCAACCAATCACCTGAGAAACCAATAGTTGGTGAGTACTGAAAATAAGTATTGAGAAAAAATTTCATTAAATATTCCCAAGCATCATTACGACCACTAATTGTTCCGGCAATCGAACCGTCGATGATAGGATCGGACTCGGGATGCTCAGGAGTAAGCAACGACATCTGTGATTTTGGAAATATAACGCGTATATCGCGTTCTTTTGTCTGACCATGGAGGCGAAGGGTCCCCCACGGTTTTTTCACCCATATATGATTTTCTCAGACTTGAAATTTGGTGATTATTATCAGTAACAAGTATCCAGAAGAACATAACAACACCAACCAATCACCTGAGAAACCATTAGTTGGCGAGTACTGAAATAAGCATTGAGAAAATTTCATTAAAATATTCCAAGCATCATTACGGCCACTAATTATTCCGCAATCGAACTTTCGATTATAGGACTGGAATCAGCATCTTCAGGAGTACCTATATTGTGATTTTGAACAAAATCGCATTTATCGCATTTTGTCTCGACCCTGGAAAAAACGCATAAGGGTCCCCCCTTACGCGTTTTTTCACCCAAATATGATTTTCTCTCAGACTTGAAATTTGTTGGGATTAATTTCAGTAATTAAGTAAATCCAGAAAAACATAACAACACCACCCAATCACCTGAGAAACCAATAGCTGGCGAGTACCGAAATAAGCATTTATACCTCATTAAAATATTCCAAGCATCATTACGACCACTAATTGTTCCAAGTAATCGAACTGTCGATGATAGATCGGACTCGGCATGCCTAGAGTACTTATGGGTCGTCATTTTGAACAAAATCGCATATCGCGTTTTGTTCCCGACCATGGAAAACGCGCTAGCGTCCCCCTACGTATTTTTTCACCATATGATTTTCTCAGACTTGAAATTCAGTGGATTAATTTCAGTAATTGGCATACATCCAGAAGAACATAACAACACCAACCAATCGTACCAGAGAAACCAATAGTTGGCTTAAAGTACTGAAATAAGCATTGAGAAAAATTTCATTAAAATATTCCAAGCATCATTACGACCACTAATTGTTCCGCAATCGAACTGTCGATGATAGGATCGGACTCGGCATGCTCAGGAGTACCTATACTGTGATTTTGAACAAAATAGCGTATATCGCGTTTTGTCTCGACCATGGAAAAAACGCGTAAGGGTCCCCCCCTTACGTGTTTTTTCACCCATATATGATTTTCTCACAGACTTGAAATTTGGTGGGATTAATTTCAGTAATTAAGTACATTCAGAAGAACATAACAACACCAACCAATCACCTCAGAAACCAATAGTTGGCGAGTACTGAAATAAGCATTGAGAAAATTTCATTAAAATATTCCAAGCATCATTACGACCACTAATTGTTCCGCAATCGAACTGTGGATGATAGGATCGGACTTAGCATGCTCAGGAGTACCTATACTGTGATTTTGAACAAAATAGCGTATATCGCGTTTTGTCTCGACCATGGAAAAACGCGCAAGGGGGGACCCTTACGCGTTTTCTCACCCAAATATGATTTTCTCTCAGACTTGAAATTTGGTGGGATTAATTTCAGTAATTAAGTACATCCAGAAGAACATAACAACACCAACCAATCACCTGAAAAACCAATAGTTGGCGAGTACTGAAATAAGCATTGAGAAAAATTTCATTAAAATATTCAAAGCATCAATACGACCACTAATTGTTCCGCAATCGAACTGTCGATGAAAGGATCGGACTCGGAATGCTCAGGAGTACCTATACTGTGATTTTGAACAAAATCGAGTAAATCGCGTTTTGTCTCGACCATGGAAAAAACGCGTAAGGGTCCCCCCTTACGTGTTTTTTCACCCATATATGATTTTCTCTCAGACTTGAAATTTGGTGGGATTAATTTCAGTAATTAAGTACATCCAGAAGAACATAACAACACCAACCAATCACCTGAGAAACCAATAGTTGGTGAGTACTGAAATAAGCATCGAGAAAAATTTCATTAAAATATTCCAA
>NW_024714243.1:0-46490 GCF_018991925.1 Homarus americanus
CCTCAACATATGAAGCGCCAGTGCAGCCAAAAATCAAGAGGCTAGACACTCCATCAACACATGAAACACCAGTGCAGCCAAAAACCAAGAGGCTACACTCTCCCTCAACATATGAAGCGCCAGTGCAGCCAAAAATCAAGAGGCTAGACACTCCATCAACACATGAAACACCAGTGCAGCCAAAAACCAAGAGGCTACACTCTCCCTCAACACATGAAGCGCCAGTGCAGCCAAAAATCAAGAGGCCAGACACTCCATCAACACATGAAACACCAGTACAGCCAAAAACCAAGAGGCTACACTCTCCCTCAACATATGAAGCGCCAGTGCAGCCAAAAATCAAGAGGCTAGACACTCCATCAACACATGAAACACCAGTGCAGCCAAAAACCAAGAGGCTAGACTCCCCATCAACACATGAAGCCCCAGTGCAGCCAAAAACCAAGAGGCTAGACTCGCCATCAACACATGAAGCCCCAGTGAAGCCAAAAACCAAGAGGCTAGACTCCCCATCAACACATGAAGCCCCACTGCAGCCAAAAAGATCTTTGTGGATGTCCCCCACAAGGTTAACAAGAGTGGTTGAATTTAAAAGATAATTGTTACAAGTTTCCCCTTCCGTCTTTAGTCTCCCCCCATCTTACTCTCTTCCCTCCTCGCCTCTTTATCCCTCCCCTTGTTCTCCTTCCTCCTCTTATACTTCCCCTTGCTCTTCTTCCTCCTCCTCTTCTTCTTCCTCCCCCTCTTCTTCTTCTTCCTTCTCCTTTAGTTCTTACTCCCTTCGTTCTTCTTCCTCCTCATCCTCGTGATTTCCTTCCTCCTCACCCTTTTCCCCAAAGTCCTAATTACAGAAAGTCAACCAATGGCAGAGGGCGGGGCTAATTATGTGAGATCATTGGCCGCAGTCGAAGAAAACGGCAGCGAGGGAGTACTCATAGATTATCACAGGTGAGGCCACCCTCTGTATTAAGGCAGTCCTACACGACGACTAATATTGAGAAAAAACCCAAATTGCGCATTAATATTGATATACATTATGTCGACGGAATCAAAATCGGTTTGATTTTTACTACGGAATAAGTGTACTATTGCGTCATGTGTCTGCTACCTTCGCCGCAGCAATGTCTCCCGTCACAATGTCTGCCACATAGGACGATGAATGGAGATTCCTAGTGGAATGAATTAGGTTATATAAGGATTTACCTGCAATATGGAAAGTGAAATCGGATGAATACAGCAACAGACAAAAGAAGAACAATGCATATGATATTTTGGTGAACAAATATAAAGAGGCCACACTAGATGATGTGAAAAAGAAATTAAATTCACTGAGAATCAACTTTACAAATGAAATGAGGAAATTAGCACCCGTTTAAAGAAATCCGGTGCAGGCTCTGATGAGGTGTATTAATCTACATTATGGCATTATGATGAGAGGCTGTTTTTGATGGATCAGGAAAAGCCTTCACAATCAAGAAGCAGCCCAGTTGAGAATGGGTATGAGGATGCCAGTAATGAAGTCCCATATTTATTGACTACTCACTATTGTAACTGCTGACAAAACATGTATCTAATACAGAATTATGCAGAATAATACTGTAATATTACAAAACAAACCATGTATTTAATACATATGTATGATACTTCTCCTTATAATTATAGACATGAACTAAACCATTCTAAGGATATTTATAACATAGCACGTCTGTCCATTGTCCAAATACTGTCCTTACATGGTCGTATTATGTAGCAACTCTACTCTGCTTTATCATCCAGGCGCATAACGTTTTTGAAATCACCTGGGTCACTGACTCTTACGTCCTTTAAGAATTTTTCATGGCTATATTGATGTCTTTTCATGTACAGTACCACTTTTGCATCCAGCGAAGCTTTTTTTATTCTTTTCTTTTTTCTGAACACAATAAGCTGATGCAACGGCTATATATGCCATATGTGTGTTGGTGTACTGACAAGTTTTTGGTCAATAATATTGAGCCGTGTAGGGGGATGCGCATATTGCCCAATAATATAACGTGTAGGGGCAGCTTAAGATAATATTCTTGCAATATATCCTGATTTTCTCATCCCCTAGTACACCATCTTTCAGTTAGCCACTTGAACTTCTCATGTCATCAGTATTTTTTAGGTATTCCTCTTCTTATTATCAAAAATGTATTATAATTAGTATTGATAATCCTCTTCTTTCTCTCTTAATATTATTTATACTCTTATGATTTTGCTGCCAGCATCTGTGTAAAAGCAATTAAGTAATTATAAGCATATGGGCTATCTATTTACTGGGGAGGCAGAAGGAATACAAGAAGAATTATTAATAATATTAATTATCATCATCCCCTCCACCCAAACCATTACAGTAAATACAAATATATATGCGGAGAGGTTTTCAGTTTATCAATACAGCCACTAGATATATGACGGATGACTAGACTACACAACAGTTTTAAGCAACAAATAGGTCACTTGTCTCCCCACATCCGGTTTCCTGGCTGAACTAAGACATTAGGGAATTTAAATTTAAACCTGCCAACAGCTCTCTCTCAAGTATTGCCCGTCCTCCTGTTGCACCCTATATATTTGCTGCATACACAATAAAATCCACCTTTTTCTCTGTTTTCATCCTGTGGAAATCGATAAAGTATCAAACTTTTATCCTGTAGTTTAATTTGATATGCATACAGATACGGCACATTTAACAGGCATGGTCACAGACCTTCATACCACGACGGCCAGCTGTGAAATGATATCCTACAGTGGTGCCTCCGGCCACCTCCCCCGACCACCCTCTCCGAGCCGCCGGCCATATGACGTCATGCGTGGCGAAGGACGAATTTTCCACTCGAAGTGGGATGACTTGGTATAATTAGACTTTGCTTTTCCCATTCCCCTTAGCCTTCCTCCGCCCATGGTCTCACACAAAGCGACATTCATTGTTTTTTCCTGCTCATGTGTTCTGAGTGATAATAAAAAGTACAAATCATATTTTCCGGGATAAAAATTAATTAGAAGACTTACTAAACCAAAACCTTCATTAGTATTTATATATATTGTCTAATGCTCCTTGTTTTGATAAATTCGACCAAGTGTTTTATATATAAGTTTTGTGGCGTTATGTATATATTCTGTAGGGTTTAATTATAACGTTATACGAGGTTTATATTCTACCAAATTTAACACGACCGAGTACAAAGTACATTGGCTCTAACTCTCTCTCTCGCTCGCTCTCTAGCTCCCTGTCTCTCTCTCTCACACACACACATACACACACACTAGCGGAGAAAAGATAGGCAACATAGACAGAGATAAAGAAGCAGACAGAGAGAAAGAGAAAGCACGAGACAGGAAGGGAGAGATAGACAAGAGAGATACACAGACACGGAGATACACAGCGATACACAGACACGGAGATACACAGAGATACACAGACACGTAGATACACAGAGATACACAGACATGGAGATACACAGACATGGAGATACACAGAGATACACAGACACGGATATACACAGAGATACCCAGACACGGAGATACACGGAGATACACAGAGATACACAGACACGGAGATACACAGAGATACACAGACACGGAGATACACAGAGATACACAGACACGGATATACACAGAGATACCCAGACACGGAGATACACGGAGATACACAGAGATACACAGACACGGAGATACACAGAGATACCCAGATACACAGATACACGGAGATACCCAGACACGGAGATACACAGAGAGCACCCAGATACAGAGATACACGGAGATACACAGACACGGAGATACATGCGGAGATAGCCCAGACACGGGAGATACACATAGAGATACCCAGACACGGAGATACACGGAGATACACAGACACGGAGATACACAGAGATACCCAGATACAGAGATACACGGAGATACCCAGACACGGAGATACACGGAGATACACAGACACGGAGATACACAGAGATACCCAGATACAGAGATACACGGAGATACTCAGTCACGGAGATACACAGAGATACACAGACACGGAGATACACGGAGATACCCAGATACAGAGATACACGGAGATACCCAGACACGGAGATACACAGAGATACACAGACACGGAGATACACCGAGATACCCAGACACGGATACATTTCGAGATACACAGAGATACACAGACACGGAGATACACAGACACGGAGATACACAGACACGGGAGATATGTTGTAGATACACAGACACGAGATACATGGTATACCCAGACACGGAGATACACAGAGATACCCAGACACGGAGATACACACAGAGATACACAGACACGGAGATACACAGAGATACCCAGACACGGAGATACACGGAGATACACAGAGATACACAGACACGGAGATACACAGAGATACCCAGACACGGAGATACACAGAGATACCCAGATACAGAGATACACGGAGATACCCAGACACGGAGATACACGGAGATACACAGACACGGAGATACACAGAGATACACAGACACATTGATAAACAATATTAATCATTGCAATGAATTCAAATGTTCATTTTTTCCCCACTAATATTTTACAAACCCCGATGGGCTATTATTATTTTTTTAATTTGGTTCCGATTTGTCATATGTTTTGACACCCGAACCTAATATTTAATGAGAGAGAGAGAGAGAGAGAGAGAGAGAGAGAGAGAGAGAGAGAGAGAGAGAGAGAGAGATAGAGAGAGAGAGAGAGAGAGAGAGAGAGAGAGAGAGAGAGAGAGAGAGAGAGAGAGAGAGACGGCAAATTCAATATGAGAAACATATTCTCTCACACTATCACCCCTCTCACCCACTCACTAACACCCCTCTCACCCCCACACTAACACCCCTCTCACCCACACACTAACACCCCTCTCACCCACACACTATTACCCCTCTCATCCACACACTACCACCCCTCTCACCCACACACTACCACCCCTCTCACTATCACCACTCAGGATACACTCCCCCCCCTCCCTCAGTTATATCACAGACCCGAGGGTTGCCATACTCTCCCTGGCTGTCTTCTGATGTGTTATGTATTCCTCCCTGTATATACTGTACGCCCTGGCAGGGAAAATTACGCTCTCCGCTTGAAGCTCAGTGAGGTGATTTGGTTAGCGTGACGTAATGTATGCAAATGGTGGTCTTTCTCTACAGCAGCTGACACGCCACACTGCTGCCTTTGAGAAAATATAGAGAATTTGTTTACATGAGTTTAGTGGAGTTTAAATATGTTTTGTGTGTTATCGTTTGTTTGTTTATCCTCTAAATGGTTTGTTATTTTTATGGATTTGACTTGGGTTATATATGTAGTATAGATGTATTGTATATTATTGTACAAGGTTGGTATAATGGTATAACCCTCCGGTTCGCACGCACGCACGCACGCACGCACTTCCCATAGAATGCAGACACAATACTTGGTACCCTTGTGAGTTGCCTGGTCCTAACACCTGTATTTATCAACATCCTCCACCGATAATACAGCGCCAAGATAGACGATTAACCTACAACTGATACACAAAATTGATAATTTCAACTCACAATGAAAGGAAACAAGTGTAGGAGAGTGACAGTCAGTGGTCACGGCCTACACCTCCTCCACCTCAGGTCCTGGCCGTACTCTCACCACCAACGACTCGGGGTGAGAAATCAAAACTCCCAGTTAGACCAGAAGAGAAACAAAGACTCCCAACTACATCTGGTGAGAACCAAGAACTCTCTCCAACATCATGGGTGTGAGAAACGTGTTAAGACTGTGACCAGACGCAGAGTGTGGCCAAGACTGCCCTTTAGCATCGAGGTGTTAAACCATGTGTACCGTGGGAATGATCCTGTTGGCGCCACTATCAACTCACAAGACAGTTTACAAGAGCCACTACAGCCACAGACATTACTTCCAGATCTGTAGTGAATTGGTATCTTCACCTCATGATTCTTCTCTCATTGTACTGAAAACTTTGGTCAATCAAGTGACCTTACGCCATAATTTCACCTTTTTTGCATGTTTGACCTTTTGGCTGCTATGTACTTTAAATAAAACGTTATTATTATTATTATTATTATTACTATTATTATTATTATTATTATTATTATTACACACACACACACACACACGATTACAATAACCTAGCGCTCATCACAATCATACCAATATTCAGTAATACCCTCACCTGTGTTTTATCTCGACTCACACAACAACCATCTGGACAGGATTGTATATGAATGTGGTAGAGGATTAATGAGTATTTTACCGGATTATAAAATCACTTGATAGAAAGGAGATTTATAAAGGAAGATGTGGAGAAACGAAGTGAAAAAAAGAGAGGGAGGAAGGGATAAAGAGAACAGGAATAGAGAGGGATAATGAGAGTGACTAATGAATTGGAGGAGGAAAAGAATGAGAGAGACCGGATAATGAGAGTTGTTAATGAACTGAGTGAGAACGAGAATGAAAGAGACAGCGAATAAAGATTGATTAGAAAATAAAAAAAAGAGGAAAATTGAAGACAAGGGAAAGTAAAGGAAAGAGAGAGAGAGAGAGAGAGAGAGAGAGGGGAGAGAGAGAGAGAGAGAGAGAGAGAGAGAGAGAGAGAGAGAGAGAGAGAGAGAGAACAAACGACAGTAAGAGATAGAGAGAGAAAGAGACATAAAAGAGATAACGACTGAAGAGTACCACGTCAACACACAATAAACAAGAGATACTGATAAAAATCTGCCACAGGTCACATCCAGTGTTATAATATTTAGCCAGAAACACGGCGGAGGGAACAAACGAGGCGGAGGGAACAAACACGGCGGAGGGAACAAACAAGGCGGAGGGAACAAACACGGCGGAGGGAACAAACACGGCGGAGGGAACAAACACGGCGGAGGGAACAAACACGGCGGAGGGAACAA
Organism: Homarus americanus; assembly: GCF_018991925.1. Classification (NCBI taxonomy): domain Eukaryota; kingdom Metazoa; phylum Arthropoda; class Malacostraca; order Decapoda; family Nephropidae; genus Homarus; species Homarus americanus. Next base: position 6,922 of record NW_024714243.1, read on the forward strand.
ACACGGCGGAGGGAACAAACACGGCGGAGGGAACAAACAAAGTGAGGGAACAAACAAGGCGGAGGGAACAAACACGGCGGAGGAACAAACACGGGAGGAACAAACACGGCGGAGGGAACAAACAAGGCGGAGGAACAAACACGGCGGAGGGAACAAACACGGCGGAGGAACAAATGGCGGAGGGAACAAACGTGGCGGAGGGAACAAACACGGCCGGAGGGAGGAACAAACACGGCGGAGGGAACAACACGGCGGAGGAACAAACACGGCGGAGGGAACAAACACGGGAGGGAACTAAGATTTAAAGTAAAAAAAATTGTTTGATGCCTCTCCACTGTTTGTGTTGTCGGGGCAAACTTTTGAAGTCTTGGAATCTTTTTGTGTTTAAGGAGGGAAAGGAGAGGTGAGATGAGAGGGAAAAGAAAGAGGAAAATGAGAGGGGAAAAAGAGGGACTTGATGAGAGGGGAAGAAGAGAGGGGAAAGAAAGAAGGGTTCTATAATGTTTGTTGAGTTTTATAATGTTTGTTGAGTTTTATAATGTTTGTTGAGTTCTATAATGTTTGTTGAGTTCTATAATGTTTGTTGAGTTCTATAATGTTTGTTGAGTTTTATAATGTTTGTTGGGTCCTATAATGTTTGTTGAGTCCTATAATGTTTGTTGTTCTATAATGTTTGTTGAGTTCTATAATGTTTGTTGAGTTTTATAATGTTTGTTGAGTCCTATAATGTTTGTTGAGTTCTATAATGCTTGTTGAGTTTTATAATGTTTGTTGAGTCCTATAATGTTTGTTGTTCTATAATGTTTGTTGAGTTCTATAAAGTTTGTTGAGTTCTATAATGTTTATTGAGTTCTATAATGTTTGTTGAGTCCTATAATGTTTGTTGAGTCCTATAATGTTTGTTGTTCTATAATATTTGTTGAGTCCTATAATGTTTGTTGAGTCCTATAATGTTTGTTGTTCTATAATGTTTGTTGAGTCCTATAATGTTTGTTGAGTTCTGTAATGTTTGTTGAGTTCTATAATGTTTGTTGAGTCCTATAATGTTTGTTGAGTTCTATAATGTTTGTTGTTCTATAATGTTTGTTGAGTCCTATAATGTTTGTTGAGTCCTATAATGTTTGTTGAGTTCTATAATGTTTGTTGAGTTCTATAATGTTTGTTGAGTTCTATAATGTTTGTTGAGTTCTATAATGTTTGTTGAGTTCTATAATGTTTGTTGAGTCCTATAATGTTTGTTGAGTTCTGTAATGTTTGTTGAGTTCTGTAATGTTTGTTGAGTCCTATAATGTTTGTTGAGTCCTATAATGTTTGTTGAGTTCTATAATGTTTCTTGAGTTATATAATGTTTGTTGAGTTCTGTAATGTTTGTTGAGTCCTATAATGTGTGTTGAGTCCTATAATGTTTGTTGAGTTCTGTAATGTTTGTTGTTCTATAATGTTTGTTGTTCTATAATGCTTGTTGAGTCCTATAATGTTTGTTGAGTTCTATAATGTTTGTTGAGTCCTATAATGTTTGTTGTTCTATAATGTTTGTTGAGTTTTATAATGTTTGTTGAGTCCTATAATGTTTGTTGAGTCCTATAATGTTTGTTGTTCTATAATGTTTGTTGAGTTCTATAATGTTTGTTGAGTTTTATAATGTTTGTTGAGTCCTATAATGTTTGTTGAGTTCTATAATGTTTGTTGAGTTTTATAATGTTTGTTGAGTCCTATAATGTTTGTTGTTCTATAATGTTTGTTGAGTTCTATAATGTTTGTTGAGTTCTATAATGTTTATTGAGTTCTATAATGTTTGTTGAGTCCTATAATGTTTGTTGAGTCCTATAATGTTTGTTGTTCTATAATGTTTGTTGAGTCCTATAATGTTTGTTGAGTCCTATAATGTTTGTTGTTCTATAATGTTTGTTGAGTCCTATAATGTTTGTTGAGTCCTATAATGTTTGTTGTTCTATAATGTTTGTTGAGTTCTGTAATGTTTGTTGAGTTCTATAATGTTTGTTGAGTCCTATAATGTTTGTTGAGTTCTATAATGTTTGTTGTTCTATAATGTTTGTTGAGTCCTATAATGTTTGTTGAGTCCTATAATGTTTGTTGAGTTCTATAATGTTTGTTGAGTTCTATAATGTTTGTTGAGTTCTATAATGTCTGTTGAGTTCTATAATGTTTGTTGAGTTCTATAATGTTTGTTGAGTCCTATAATGTTTGTTGAGTTCTATAATGTTTGTTGAGTTCTGTAATGTTTGTTGAGTCCTATAATGTTTGTTGAGTCCTATAATGTTTGTTGAGTTCTATAATGTTTGTTGAGTTCTATAATGTTTGTTGAGTTCTGTAATGTTTGTTGAGTCCTATAATGTGTGTTGAGTCCTATAATGTTTGTTGAGTTCTGTAATGTTTGTTGTTCTATAATGTTTGTTGTTCTATAATGTTTGTTGAGTCCTATAATGTTTGTTGAGTTCTGTAATGTTTGTTGAGTTCTATAATGTTTGTTGAGTTCTATAATGTTTGTTGAGTTCTATAATGTTTGTTGAGTCCTATAATGTTTGTTGTTCTATAATGTTTGTTGTTCTGTAATGTTTGTTGAGTTCTATAATGGTTGTTGTTCTATAATGTTTGTTGAGTTCTATAATGTTTGTTGTTCTATAATGTTTGTTGTTCTATAATGTTTGTTGAGTTCTATAATGTTTGTTGTTCTATAATGTTTGTTGTTCTATAATGTTTGTTCAGTTCTATAATGTTTGTTGAGTTCTATAATGTTTGTTGAGTTTTATAATGTTTGTTGAGTCCTATAATGTTTGTTGAGTCCTATAATGTTTGTTGTTCTATAATGTTTGTTGAGTCCTATAATGTTTGTTGAGTCCTATAATGTTTGTTGAGTTCTATAATGTTTGTTGAGTTCTAAAATGTTTGTTGAGTTCTATAATGTTTGTTGAGTTCTATAATGTTTGTTGAGTCCTATAATGTTTGTTGAGTCCTATAATGTTTGTTGAGTTCTATAATGTTTGTTGAGTTCTGTAATGTTTGTTGTTCTATAATGTTTGTTGTTCTATAATGTTTGTTGAGTTCTATAATGTTTGTTGAGTTCTGTAATGTTTGTTGAGTCCTATAATGTTTGTTGAGTCCTATAATGTTTGTTGAGTCCTATAATGTTTGTTGAGTTCTATAATGTTTGTTGAGTTCTATAATGTTTGTTGAGTTCTGTAATGTTTGTTGAGTCCTATAATGTTTGTTGAGTCCTATAATGTTTGTTGAGTTCTGTAATGTTTGTTGTTCTATAATGTTTGTTGTTCTATAATGTTTGAAGAATCCTATAATGATTGTTGAGTTCTGTAATGTTTGTTGTTCTATAATGTTTGTTGAGTTCTATAATGTTTGTTGAGTTCTATAATGTTTGTTGAGTTCTATAATGTTTGTTGAGTCCTATAATGTTTGTTGTTCTATAATGTTTGTTGTTCTATAATGTTTGTTGAGTCCTATAATGTTTGTTGTTCTATAATGTTTGTTGTTCTATAATGTTTGTTGAGTCCTATAATGATTGTTGTTCTATAATGTTTGTTGAGTTCTATAATGTTTGTTGAGTCCTATAATGTTTGTTGAGGTTCTATAATGTTTGTTGTTCTATAATGTTTCTTGAGTTCTATAATGTTTGTTGTTCTATAATGTTTGTTGTCTATAACGTTTGTTGTTCTATAATGTTTGTTGTTCTATAATGTTTGTTGAGTCCTATAATGTTTGTTGAGTCCTATAATGTTTGTTGAGTTCTATAATGTTTGTTGAGTTCTATAATGTTTGTTGAGTTCTGTAATGTTTGTTGAGTCCTATAATGTTTGTTGAGTCCTATAATGTTTGTTGTTCTATAATGTTTGTTGTTCTATAATGTTTGAAGAATCCTATAATGATTGTTGAGTTCTGTAATGTTTGTTGTTCTATAATGTTTGTTGAGTTCTATAATGTTTGTTGAGTTCTATAATGTTTGTTGAGTTCTATAATGTTTGTTGAGTCCTATAATGTTTGTTGTTCTATAATGTTTGTTGTTCTATAATGTTTGTTGAGTCCTATAATGATTGTTGTTCTATAATGTTTGTTGAGTTCTATAATGTTTGTTGAGTCCTATAATGTTTGTTGAGGTTCTATAATGTTTGTTGTTCTATAATGTTTCTTGAGTTCTATAATGTTTCTTGAGTTCTATAATGTTCGTTGTTCTATAATGTTTGTTGTTCTATAATGTTTGTTGTTCTATAATGTTTGTTGAGTTCTATAATGTTTGTTGTTCTATAATGTTTGTTGTTCTACAATGTTTGTTGAGTTCTATAATGTTTGTTGAGTTCTGTAATGTTTGTTGTTCTATAATGTTTGTTGAGTTCTACTTGTTGAGGAGCCGGCCCTTCAGGTCTGGATGGAAACGGTTGGAGAGTCATCTCTGCACTGCCATTGCCGCCCTTGCAAGAAAGCTTGCATCCTCTCGCTGCCATCACCTCCAGGCCCTGACGGCCTGCCGCCTTATTCCTCTGGAAAAGAAACCAGGATGTAGACCTATAGGGGTGGTGGAAGTGCTGAGGCGGATCATCGGAAAGTGCATAATGGAGGTGGTAAAGGATGATGTCAGGGCAGCAGCAGGGAACCTACAAGTGTGTGCTGGCCACCAGGCTGGTGGGGAGGCGGCCATTCACGCCATGAGATTGATATTTGAGCAGCGTGATTGTGAGGCCGTTCTCCTGGTGGATGCTTCAAACGCATTCAACATACTTAACTGCAAGGCTGCACTGCACAACATCAAGATCAAGTGTCCAAGCTTTGCGATGTATGTTGAAAATTCGTATAGGAATCCTTCAGACCTCTACATAGTAAACAACAAGGCTCTACGAGGTGATACCATCCTACAGTCGACCGAGGGAACAACACAGGGGGACCCCGTCGCAATGGCAATGTATGCAATCGGCCTATCAGTGCTCCAACAAGAAATAAAATTTGAAACAACTGAGGTCAAACAAGTGGCATATGCTGATGACCTTACAGGAGCAGGAAAAGTGGAGTGCATCAAAAAGTGGTGGGACCTGGTAACATCGCGAGGTCCACAAATAGGGTACCACCCAAACGCCAGCAAGTCCTTCCTCATCGTGAAGCCAGAACATTATGAACGGGCATTGGAGGTTTTTGGCGGAAGTGAGGTCAAAATAACTAAGGACGGCCAAAGACATCTAGGCGCAGTAATTGGCACTACGGACTTCAAGACCGAGTACGCAGCGGGAAAGGTGAATGAGTGGGATAGCGAAATCCAAGCTCTGTCTGAGATTGCTAACACAGAGCCACATGCAGCCTTTGCAGCATTCACCCATGGAGTCAAGCATCGCTGGAACTACCTGATGCATACCATCCCTGAGATTGGACCCCTCCTCCACCCTCTGGAAGAAGCTATCAGTGTCAAGTTCATTCCCAAACTAGTGAAACACCCTGACTTAACCCCAGCAGAAAGAACACTTCTTGCACTTCCACCAAGACTGGGAGGGATGGGACTAACTAATCCAGAGGAGATTGCTGACACTGAACATCAAAATTCACTTAAGCTCACGGCAGCCCTCACAGACCACATAATAGCCCAGAATGCAACAGGGGAAGTGGATACCAGCGAAGTAAATAAGATTCGTAGGACCATTACAACAGATCGGCAGCACTACCAAAATGACATGTTGCAGCAACTATTGCTGCAGGTTCCAGAAAATTTGACAAAAAAGTAGCTATAGTGCAGGAGGTGGGCGCCTCGAACTGGTTAACTACATTACCGATAAGGGCAAATGGTTTCAGCCTTAACAATCAAGAATTTACAGATGCCATTGCTCTAAGGTACGGTTGGCCAGTAGATGGTTTGCCCTCCCAATGCGTGTGTGGCTCTTCCTATGATGGCGATCACGCCATGGTGTGCAAGAAAGGGGGCTTCATATGCATGAGGCATGACGAGGTAAGGGATCTCACAGCAAATATGTTGAAGGAAATCTGCCGGGATGTCATGGTAGAACCGACCCTCTTTCCATTGGAAGGCGAGATCTTCCAACACAGGACTTCAAACACATCTAACGAAGCCTGTGTGGACGTCAGTGCTCGAGGATTCTGGATGCGGGGACAGCGAGCTTTCTTAGACATCAGGATTTTTGATCCCATGGCCGCTTGTCACCGTAACCTAGCTCTCGATGCTGCCCATAGGAGGAACGAGAACGACAAGAGAAGGGCATATGGGGAGAGAATTCAAAATGTTGATCAAGGCAGCTGCACTCCTCTAGTGTTCACAACCTCTGGTGGGATGGGCCCAAGTGCAAGATGTTTCTACGCCAGACTCGCGGAGTTGATCTCCGAACAGAAGCAGCAGCCCAGAAGTTATGTCACAGCCTGGATGAGATGTCGACTGTCCTTCTCTCTCCTTCGGTCGGCTTTGCTCTGCCTCAGGGGAACGAGAGCTTCTGCCCCAACTCCGTCAACTGCTGCAGATATCGACTATGAGGCTACAGTCACCGAATGCCGCATCGATCTGCGGCTCAACTAATTTAACACAGATAGGATAGTTGCTTATGTATTAGGATATTTAATATTAAGGTAAATAAATGGTGGCGAAGGTGTGGCTATTGGGGGAGGCTGGAGGCCACGTAGTAGTAGTAGTAGTAGTAGTAGTAGTAGTAGTAGTAGTAGTAGTAGTAGTAGTAGTAGTAGTAGTAGTAGTAGTAGTAGTAGTAGTAGTAGTAGTAGTAGTAGTAGTAGTAGTAGTAGTAGCGGCCGGCGCGGCGTGGGTGTCGTGGACCGTCCCTCCTGATCTAAAGTGTTATTGGTGGGGACATACTCGCTGTGTGGGAGCGGGAATTTGACAATGTGTCCGTGAATATCGGATGTCACCCTAAGCATTGCCACCCAAGGTTTCTTCTCATCCCTTACGGCATAAATTGTAAATATTCCGTGTGTTCACCGGCGTTCACCAAGTGAGTGGTGACCTGTGCTGGGTCAGTGGTAGGATAATGAGAAGGCTCGGCGCCAAGGTCAGTGTCGTTAGGCCTACTGTGACAGGGGTGGTCCCGAGACTATCGCCCCTATGGGGCCGAGAGTGCTGCCCATGCGGTCGCCCCCACCCCCCCCCCACCATAGTAACGGACTCTTAATGTAGGGTCTCGACGAACCTAGTGAGTATACATAACTGATATTACACCAGTGAGACCATATAAATAGTGGTTATTTGTGCCAAGGATATATAAACAAGTGCCTGGTGTGACAAACTCTTGTCCATAGTGTATCATTCTGATGTATGATGGTCGCTATAAGGGAGGGGGGGGTAGCCTACACACCCACGAGCGAACGTATGCCCCTACTACCTGGACACAGCAGTCCAGCCTGTCATCTCTCCGCCCTTCCCTCATAAGAACCAGTATAATCTTGTGCCTGGGACTAAATCAGATGTTCGGAGGCGGACGTTACCGTCGCCCAAGGTGCTGTTCACTATGCCTGGTAACATTCTTTGCTGCGTCTGTGCTAGCCCGAACCAAAACTGCACAAATTGTCTTTGTGCGAGAAACAACCGACCATGTGTGGATTGCAGGAAGCTAGACCAGTGTCGGAACCCACGTCGCAGGGAGCCGACACAAGTGGCCACAGTGGATATCGCCGGGACCCAACTACCCGATGATACAACCCTAACACACTATTAGCTTAGCTAGGCGGTCAGCCCGCCCTCTCTTACCTCCTCCTAAATTTCTTCAATTTCCGAACTATAACTTCTTTCCCCCACCTCTAATCTTCCTTCACCCTCATTTCTCTACAAAAAAAAAATCTCCCACCCACCCAAAGCCACCCACACTCACATACACCCACACCCAACCTCCTACACTAACCATCTCACATACCCCCACCCACCCCACCCACTCACAACCTCCCCCACCCACTCACCCACCCACCCACCCACCCACACAGCCAATGATCAACACTATTTACCTCGCACACAGTGACCATCACATCCCCCATGTTTACCATCTGGTCTGAGGCAGCTGACACACCACCACCACCACCTTGCCTCAACATTTTACCCATCACCTCTACTTCCTAGGGCGTCAGCATCATTCTGGCCCGTCAGCAAGTTTTCTCTCCCCCCCTCTCCTGACAGCAGACATCTCTAGTCAGCAGACGCCTGTAATATCTTGCGTGGCGTCTGTGCTAGAGAGGATGGTCAGCAACAGATGGTGGGTCATCCCAGCGACTTATTGAGCAGTGTTAAGGAGGGGTGTCATATGGTACACGTTAGAGATCTGTATGTTTGTTAAAGGTAGTGGGTGTGGTGGGTGTAGTAGTGGGTGTAGTGGGAGTAGTAGGTGTGGTGGGTGTAGTAGTGGGTGTAGTAGGTGTGGTGGTGGGTGTAGTCAAGTTTATTTGGATCCCGTCACGTATTGGAATAACTGCCTGTGACTCTCTCTCTCTCTCTCTCAGTAGTCAGTAGTCTGTTTAATGCCTCGAATTAGTGTTGATGATTCTTTTCCTCCTTTCTTTCCTTCCAATATTTACTCTCACACACCGTTCCTTCGCCTCGTAAACATCTTGTCCTGTGATGTGTATTTATCTTACTTCAGTATGTCCGTTTTCCTACTAAAAGATTTCGATTTATTAATTTTTATTTTATCTTTTTTAGTTCAATTTTCTTTTAGTTCCAATTTGTATGGTATTGGGTGGTTTGTCTTGTGGGAACGATATCTTACGGAACACTATTGAACGATTTTGACACACATACATACATACATACATACATACATACATACATACATACATACATTACTGTACATACATATCATGGAACTGTTTTAGTGCTGTGTCATGTTTTCCAGGATATTTTTCATCAGTGCCAAAAAAAAAGAAGTTGTTTACGCATAGGAGACAATAACAAACTCTTACTCGACGTGTAGGAGACGTAGAGGGTGGAAAAGGATCTGGCTGAGAACGTGTATTGTTCGTGTTGTGTGTAAGGTGGTGGTGATTGGTCTGATAAGTCACAATTAGACTATTAGTGAACAACCTGACAACGCATTTCAACCTCCTGCTGATGCTGCTTCTAGTGTTGTGTTGTGTTGTGGTCATAGATATAGGGGGGGTGATAGACGAGAGAAAACACGATAATAACACCATCAATAAAAACAACACCAATAACAATAATATTAATAGCAACAACTACAATAACAAAAGCAACAACAACAATAATAATAATAGCAACTGTAACAACAACAAAATCAACAATAATAACAACAAAAATAATAATAATAATAATAATAATAATAATAATAATAATAATAATAATAATAATAATAATAGAGTGAGGATAAGTTAGTTTAGATTATATTAGGTTAAGTTAAATGTTTAATTTTGATAGATTAGATTAAGTGAGGTTAGGTTAGGTTAGGTTTGGTTATTACTAACTACACCTGCACGGTACTTTTTTTCCGGGATTAGCCCACCCGGACACAGGTCACTGACCCACATCGGGGCCTGGGGACCCCCACCCCCACCCCACACCACCCCCAGCCCACACCCCCACCCCACCCCACCCCCACCACCCCCCACCCACCACCACCACCACCACCACCCCCCCACCACCCCCACCCCCCACCACCACCACCACCACCACCAACCTTCACCCACTATCTACCACGTGATGACACACACACACACACACACACACACTACCAACCAAAACAAAGATGCAGCCATGACCGTAAATTGCCTTGATCCTCTGGTTTAAGAATGGCCTTTGACCCCACCTACCGTGACCTGCTGACTCAAGGCACTGAAAACTTCTGCTCTTCACCTTGCACAGGATGTAAGGGGTGCCCAATAAACTAGCCCCTCGTGGGCAATCTGTATCAAGGGAAATAAACGCTGAGGGAAATTAATTGTAAATATCAATACAAATTAACATTGATGGAGGCAGGCAGGGCCGGCGCTACCCACTAGGCGAACTAGGCGATCGCCTAGGGCGCCAACATCTGGGGGCGCCACAAATTCAGGGCAAACTTGGATAAAATTAAAAATTAAGGGAAAACTGTGATGGACACTGTGGTGGAGCCGTGGAGGGTCGGAGCAGGATGTTAGAAGGGTGGGGGGTCGGAGGGAGGCGAGAGTAGGTAGACGGTAGCCGACTGTGTTTTCTTTTTTAATATTATTCGTTAACCCCCCGGAGGGACTAACCCGGGTCCTTATCTTTGGCGGCCTGGAGAACTGTCGAGCAGTGACCTGAAGGCTGACATCTGAGGAACCCTTCTCCCAACCCCACCATCCCCTCCCCTCCCTTACTGCCAGGGCGGCTGAGCCGCCCCTTCCCTGTCTTTGTCGGGATGAGGCAAGGTTACCTGACCTCTGAAGTTTACGTCAAGAATTTATTGACTTAATGTAATAACAATAATTGGTTATTTGCATGGGTGAAGTAATAAAGCCACAAGATGAAAACAATGTAGTAATGGGTTACTGTACCTACATTAGCTTATCAAAACTTTCAAGGGGGCGCACATCAAGGCTTGCCTAGGGCGCCAAATCATCTTGCACCGGCCCTGGATGGAGGTGATTGCAATGTTGATTTTAGGGTTATAAACATTGCTAGATATAACCTAGGTGTTTATTATAAGGAAGCTTGATGGGGGGTGATTGCAGTTTTGCTTTAAAAGGGACGACTATTGAAAAGGGTGAGTTGCAAGGTTGATATAAGGGAGATCAAGCTTGTTATTAATACACAGCAGAGTAATGTATTGAAGTGAACTGACGTACTTGTTATGGCATTGTGTGTTGTTATTGTTATTATGTTGTTGTTGTTGTTGATGATGATGATGTTATTATTATTCTATTTGTTGTTATTATTGTTATTATTGTTGTTATTATTGTTGTTGCTGTTGTTATTATTATTCTAGTTCTTGTTATTATTGTTATTATTGTTGTTATTATTGTTGTTGCTGTTGTTATTATTATTCTAGTTGTTGTTATTATTGCTGCTTTTTCATCTTACGTAACTTTTGTTCATTACTAGCGCTACTGTTGCTATTACCGTTATCCCTAGTTTTGGTGTTGCTGCTAGTACTATTATTTATACTATTGCCGTTGCTCCTAGTGCTTCTACCGTTGAAACTAGTGCTACTGTTACTTTTACCGAAACAATTGCTACTGTTGCTCCTACTGCTTCTACCGTTGAAACTAGTGCTACTGTTACTTATACCGAAACAATTACTACTGGTACTATTAAAATTACTGTTTTTGTTGTTCTACTGTTGTGTGTGTTGGTTTTACTGTTGTCCTAACAGCTCCTGCAGGCGGTGGTAGTGGTGGTGGTGGTGGCGGAAGAGGAGGATGGTCTCACGGGAGTGGTGTCAACCTGTGTGGTCCGAGGCGTCCAACCTCCTCGCCCTCCCCCCTCCCTCCCTCCTTCACCCACACCATCATGACCTGCCAGTTGCTCTCTCTCTCTCTCTCTCTCTCTCTCTCTCTCTCTCGAAAGGTGGTGCGGGAGAAATAATTGATTGAATACTGTACTGTGTCCGTCTGTGTCAGTGACCACACAATAGGCCTAGTATTACCGGCCCTCCGCTCCCCTCACTCGTGTCACTACAGGACAGTCAGACTAATACGGAGATAAGACAGACAGACAGACAGACTGATAGATAGCCTGTAGAACGTGTCTGAAGAGCTTAGCGATTGATGTAGAGAGAGAAACATCACTAATTGCAGTCAGAGGAAGATAGCCTTAGATCAACAAGGAGACTGTGTTGTCCAGAGAAGCCTTTAGAGTTGTTCGGTGGTGGTGATAAGAACATAAGAACATAAGAAAATAAGGAGTCTGCAATAGGCCGGTTGGCCTGTGCATGGCAGCTCCTGTCGAGAGTTACTACCACTCTCTATTATCCATGAATCTATCTAGCCTCCTTTTGAAACTTTCCAGAGTTCCCGCACTTACTACAAAGTTGCTAAGCTTGTTCCACTCGTCCACCACCCTATTTGTGAACCAGTTTCTTCCTATCTCCCTCCTAAACCTAAACTTATCCAACTTGAATCCGTTGCTCCGAGTCCTATCCTGCTCGGATATTATAAGAACTTTATCTATATCCCCTTTATTGATTCCTTTCACCCACTTAAATACTTCTATCATATCTCCCCTCACTCTTCGTCTTTCTAGGGAATGCAAGTTAAGTTTCTTTAACCTATCCTGAGATGGAAGGTTTCCAAGTCCCGGAATCATTTTTGTCATTCTTTGCTGCACCGACTCTAGTGAATTTATATCCATTCTATAATAGGGGCACCAGAACTGGACCGCATAATCGAGGTGCGGCCTGACTAGCGCAAGATATAGTTGCAATAAGACCTCTGCACTCTTGTTACTTACACTTCTAGATATAAAACCCAATACTCTGTTTGCCTTATTTCGAAAATTAACGCACTGTTTTCTAGGCCGTAGGTCCGGGCTTACAAGTACCCCTAGATCTCTTTCACAAGTCGACTTCTCTAGGTTGATGTTGTTAAGGCTGTATACATTATAAGTATTTGTTCTTCCAATATTAAGAACGCTGCACTTGCTGGTGTTGACTTTCATTTGCCATTTTTCAGACCACCCCTGCAGTTTATTTAGATCCTCCTGTAATGCATTTGCATCCTGGCCTGAATTAATTTGCCGCCCTATTTTGGTGTCATCCGCAAACTTGCTTATGTCACTGCTGATCCCAGTATCTAAATCGTTTATGTAGATTATGAACAAGAGTGGGCCTAGTACTGACCCCTGGGGAACCCCACTGGTTACACGGCCCCACTCAGATTTAACACCATCTACGCTGAACCTCTGCGTTCTATCGGTGAGCCATGATTTTATCCAATTTAAAACTTTTCGATACCATGAAATTTTTCTCAGAAGCCTCTGATGCGGTACTCTGTCAAATGCTTTGCTAAAGTCTAAGTAAATAACATCGTAATTTTCGTCATTATCTACTACCTCGAAACTTTCCCAAAAAACTTTAGCAGATTTGTTAGACAAGATTTTCCCGTAAACCCATGTTGAGAGTCGTAGATTAATTTGCTTTTCTCTAGATGCGATCGGATGCTATCTGCTATAATTGATTCAAGAAATTTCCCCACTACTGACGTCAAACTGATCGGCCGGTAATTTGACGCTGATGCTCTGTCTCCCTTTTTGAATATGGGAACTACATTTGCCTGTTTCCACAAGTCTGGCACAACTCCAGTGTCTAATGATTTTGTAAATAAGTTTACGAGGGGTCCGCTAATCTGTTCCCTACACTCTTTCAAGACTCGAGGGAAAATTTCATCCGCCCCTGGGGATTTTGTTTTCTTTAGTTTATTTATCTTCTTAAGAACATCCTCTTTTCTGATAGTGATATTCTTTAATTTCTCTTCTTCCTTTCCCTTAAATATCAGTTCCACCTCTGGAATTTCATCGCAAATTTCTTCTGTGAAAACTGATAAGAAGTAGCTGTTCAATGCTTTGCTTATTTCTTCACTGCCATTTATCAATTCTCCCCTCCCTGACTTTAAAGGCCCAACTTTGTCCTTGACCTTTGTCCTATATACCTGGAAAAATCCCTTGGGATTCGTCTTGGATTCTCTTGCTATTTTGATTTCATAGTCTCTCTTTGCTTTCCTTACATTTTTCTTAACATTCCTAGATAGTTCATTATACCTGTTTCTGAGCTGCTTCTCCCCTCCCTTTAATTTCTTATATATTCCTTTCTTTATTTCTATGTCATGTTTAAGTTTTCTGGTCATCCACCTTGGCTCATTCTTATTTGACCTAATTTTTCTGTATGGTATATTTTGTTCTTGTGCTTTATGTAGTAAACTAGTGAATATATTATAGTCATGATCAATTGTTGTGTCATCTATGACCTCACCCCTTCCTACTGCGAACTGACGTGACTGTTCCCAGGTGACCTCGCCTAGGTACCTTCTTAAGCACTGATAATCCGCCAACCGAAAGTTTGGGACTCTGTCCATATTGTCATTGTTTTTCGTTTCCCAATTTAGGGTGAACCTGATTTCTCTGTGATCACTGTTACCTAGTTCTTCCCCTACTGTGATATCTCTGATAATATTTTCTTTATTTGTTAATGCAGGTTGTACCTCTCTAGTCCGGCAACCTTGGGACCTGACCGGTGCCGGACCATGGAAATTGCCGGACCATGGAAATTCACCCTTTTCCTGGATAGATAGTGACTTGTGCTTATGCCTGGAAGCACTAGCACCACTTTCTCTGCGTCATGGTCTCTTTGAAGACATATTGAAGGGTTAAATGTCGTATAGTAGCTTCTCAAATTTCGCGAGTTTTTAATTCTTAACGTATTTTATTGGAACACACACAAAAATAAATAAATAAAAATTTTGACGGCGGAAACTTGAATTTCGACGGGTTTGAACGGCCCGCCAACGTGCAGACGACGTGCATAATCGTGTAAACAGCGTCATTTCTCTTATGTACAAAAGATTCATTATTGTTTATTACTGAATGTCTTTTTTATTGAATTAATGTTTATATGTGCAAAATGAGCAATACAATTCATTAATAATACGTAGAAAATTAATACACATGAGGAAATGACACAGCATTGTTTTCGTTGATTACAAAACCAGTGACTGACTGGTTCTACATATAAAACTGAAGAAAATAAGACCTTGGTTGTAGCTGTAGTAAAATTAATATGGTTGTTTTAAGTAATGTTATTTAATATTAATAAATGGAACAATAGAAGTAGCTAACGATAATGGTAAAGAAAAAAGAGAGATCGCATATGTAAGTGCATGCGCACACGTGAAAACATTTCGTCATTACTTTACATAAGAATATGAAAGCAACACTTATTTACTGTGCATATATATTTTAATTAATGTTTCTGAATTTGTTTTTATTGAATTAATGTTTGCGTGTGCAAAATTAACAATACAATTTATTAATAATACGTGGAATATTAAAACGCGAGGAGATGAGACGGCTCCCGGCATTGTTTATGTTAAAGCTTACAAAACCAGTGACTGATTGGTTCTACATATAAAACTGAAGAAAATAAGACCCTGATTGTAGGTGTAGTAAAATTAATGTAAAAAAATTAATATGGTTGTTTGAAGTACCTGTAATGTTATTTAATGTTAATAAATGGAACAATATAAGTAGCTAACCATTTATGGTAAAAAAAAAAAATGAGACTGCGCGTATGTAAGTGCGCACCCTTTAAAACATATCGTCATTACTCTACATAAGAATATGAAAGCAACATTTATTTACTAATCAAATATATTGAAGGATTAAATGTTGTACTCTGTATAGACAAGCAGAGAGAGAGAGAGAGAGAGAGAGAGCAGCCGAACTGCCGGATGTAAACAAACCTTAATTTCCCGCGGCTTTGTTGTTTTTTTTTACGGGGATTAGCCCACCCGGGCATAGGTCACCGACCCACATTGGGGCCTGAGGGGCAAAAATTTAATACTCCTGTAATAATAATAATAATTTAGATAAGTAAAAAAAAAAATAATAATAATAAAAAATACTGCCTATCTACCTATGGGACAAACTAAAATCGTGTATATATATATATATATATATATATATATATATATATATATATATATATATATATATATATATATATATATATATATATATATATATATATATATATATATATATATATATATATATATACCTGGAAAAATCCCTTGGGATTCGCCTTGGATTCTCTTGCTATTTTGATTTCATAGTCTCCTACAATGTTGTCCCAGTCAATATTTCTGAAGTTGAAATCCCCCATAATGCATAGGTTGTTATATTTTGCTGCCCTACTCATTTCCTGCCATATGGGCTGAGCTGCTTCTTTGCCAAGACTTGGGGGCCTGTAAATCACTCCTATAATTATTTTTTCTCTTCCTTCCGTGATTTCTACCCACACAGACTCGGTTCCTATTTCACCCTTTATTGAATTATTAGTACAACATTTTAATGTATCCTTGACGAAGAGTGCGACCCCTACCCCCTCCCTACCTTCCCTGTCCTTGTGAAAAAGGTTGTACCCTTCTATGTGGTACTCTGATAAAAAAATTTTGCTCGCCAGATTCATCCAAGTTTCGGTGATTGCTATGACGTCTACATTCTCGGTACATACAACCTCTCTCAGCAAGTCTATTTTATTTCTAACGCTCCGACTGTTTGTATAGTATACATTTAAACCTACCCTTCCCTGGTCCTGTTTTACCCCTTGTCCTGAGTAATTAATTTTACTTCCCAGGACCTGCTTGTTTTTTGACTCCCACTTTCCCGGACCTCTCTCTACTGGCGAAATCCCCCGTTTGCAGTGACAATTTCATGCTCCAGGGATGCAGCCAACGTCTTTCCCCCCTCACGAGACAAGTGTACTCCGTCGCGACTGTACAGGTAGTCGTTGCCATAGAATCGTTGCCAACTATCAATGAATGCCCAACCATTGTTTGCACACTGTTTTTCCAGTCGGCAATTTATAGCAATTGCCCTGGACAGCCATTCACAACCAACCCCTCTTCTAGGCAAGACACCACATACTATCGGGATCCCTCCCCAGCACCTCCCTATACCTCTTGAAAAGTTCCTCACTCCTAACCTTTCCTATGTCATTTCCTCCCACACTAAGACACACTACTGGATTGGTACCCTCCCCTGACAAAACCCTGTCTAACCTCAGGGCTATGCCCTATCCCAGCCCCAGGAAAACACACACAGATATACCACATTGGTAGTGACAGGAACAACGCAGAAATAAAATGAAGTATAAGTAACAGGTGACAGGTGTCACTCAAAACAACGTGAACTGAAGGACAAGAGGACTGGACTGAGCTCCGTCAGTTGGTGGACCACTATATATAGGGTCAATTCAGGCCAAAAACCCGCAGGTGAAACATGGGTCGTGTAACGTTGCAGATGGTCGTTAGAGAAACAAAGAATGCTTGTTACAATACTAAATGAAGAAATAAGATGGGCTTGAACAAATACTAGCAGTTAAAACCTTAACAACACAGGGTAAGGTGACTAGATTATATAATAGTAAATATAACACATCATTACAGGAATAATATGGAACAACATGGAAGCATGTTATATAAAAAAAGAATAGAAAAATACGACACGGTCGTAACAATATATATATATATATATATATATATATATATATATATATATATATATATATATATATATATATATATATATATATATATATATATATATATATATATATATATATATATTTCAAGGAAGAAGAAAACACAGAAAGTTCCCCAAAGCGCTTTCATTATAATTCCACATCTTCAGGGGTGAGTACAGACTAGCTCAAGGTCTGTACAGCTAATCTTTCTGTACTCACCTGAATATGTGAATTACGCAACTGATTATCACGCGCACCTGCAGTGATTTACTTGCATATATATATATATATATATATATATATATATATATATATATATATATATATATATATATATATATATATATATATATATATATAAGATGAACCACAAATCCAAACCTCCTCTTACCAGCGTATTTATGGCTTCCTTGCCCACCTGTGACGTGGAAGCCATCATCATACAACACGGCCTTAAGTAGATTCAACACCTTTCATATTTTCTAACACTGTGTTCTCTACTTGTATATATGTGTGTGTGATCTATACAGCTGACCTGGTGAAGGGAAGGTAGATAAAAATAAATGTTGAAGAAAAAGTTTGTTAAGTCTATATGAGAGGGAAGAGTCATCAATGAGGCAACTGGAGCTGTTAGAGGGTCAACAGTACTGGTTCATAACAGAGATAAAATGTGTGGATCAATTGCTTTAGTTAAGTGACATGAGAGAAAACTACCTTGAGAAGGGAAGAATGTCTTTGTTGCATTTATGAAATCAAGAAAAAGTAAATGGTGGTGTTGATAAACAAACGACATGGGAAGTGTGAAAATCATTTGAGATAAATGAGATATTGTTAATTGCTCATCAACATTTATATAAAGTGAAGTATGTACTCGAGTGACAGGGTTGGCTCCCTGCGAAAAAGGGACGACGTCAGAGATGTGCTACGTCACTATCATGTTCTCTAAAGATAATCGTCCGGTTAAGCCTTAAAATGCATCACCGTAGTTATCCTATATTTTTATGAGGAAGTAAAGGAAAGAGGGATTTTAAAAGACGCAGGTTTAACTGATTGGAATATGAGGAGCAAATGCGAAATGGATTAGCTGCTGTTTACAGATGGTACTGTCCTAGTGGATGATCTAGAATTCTAGATGAACAAACATTAGTGAATGAATAATAGAATAGCGTTAATAATTATTAACGCTATTCTATTATTCATTCACTAATGTTTGTTCATCTAGAATTCTAGATCATCCACTAGGACAGTACCATCTGATTATAATCAAACCTTTCGAGGGCAACGGCGCACTTAGGTATTTTATTATGGCTAACGCCAGACGATTTGCTTTTCTGCTGAGAGAAACCTTTGTCACACAAAGGGTTCAATGTGAATGTAAACAAAAGTAAAGTAATTTAAATAGACTTGAGAACCACACAAATACCTGTAAATAAATTTTGGTTTGGTGGTGGCAGTAAGGAGGAAGTGAGGAGCTTTAGGTGTCTGGGAGTAGACGCACCAGAGAACAGAACTGTGGGTAAAGGGCTGAATTATTGCATTAGTGACAAAAAAGAAAGTAATACGAGCAAAATGAAATATGTAAAAAACAAAAACAAAAGATACATAGACGAATCATTGAGCGGACATTACCGAAGAGTGAACTCTGGATGTGAGAAGTAGATAGTTATTAGCGACAAATGTGATGATGCCACTGTGTGCTGAAGATGGAGAAAATGTAAAACATAAAGTAACGGGATAAGAGGAAGGGAAGTGGGTATAAGACATAAAACTGATTAGGCATTGATAAGGTTGTAATGACTTATTGAGAGAGTGGGGAACGAAAGATTGGTAAAAATAAAGTCTAATTCAGAAATGGATGGCAGGAAAAAAGGGAGAAAAACCAAGGAAATGGAAAGATATAGTGATGATGTCGTCAAAGACTTTACCATCCATTAGATTTTTTCAGGTAAGGCCATTGAACCTATACTGAGCATTGATCACTTCCCTGCAAGTACACTTGTATTGTTCAGAGGACGTGGGCGACTAGGTGAACATAAGAACTTAAGAACATAAGAATGGAGGAAACTGCAATGGGCCTATTGGCCCATACTGGGCAGTCCCATTTACACTAAACCCATAATGCTCATATATCCATCAAACATATGTTTGAAGCTATCCAGCGTATTCAAGTCAATATTGATTTTGGTAATTTGTTCCATTCATCCACTACTCTATTTCCAAACCTATGTTTATCAATTTCGAGCCTAAACCTAAAATTTTCTGATTTAAAACCATTGTTAAGAGTTCGCTCCTGGTTGGATAGCTTGAGTACATTTGTTATGTCCCCTTTTTTTAGCCCTGACTTCCATTTATACACCTCTATCATATCGCCCCTCACTCTACGTCTCTCGAGGGAGTGCAAATTAAGATGATTTAACCTGTCTCTGTACTCGAGGTTCCTAATGCCCGGGATTAGTCTTGTTATTCTCCTCTGAATTCTTTCGGGGGTTTCTATATCCATTCTGTAATACGGTGACCAGAATTCAACAGCGTAATCCAAGTGAGGTCTCACAAGCGTAAGATACAGTTTCAGGATGACTTCTCTGGTTTTGTAACTAACACTCCTTTGTATGAACCCAAGTACTTTATTAGCCTAATTTCGAGTAAATACACATTGTTTACTTGGCTTAAGATTCCTACTTATCATTATTCCTAAATCTTTCTCACATTCGGATTTCTCTATAACATCGTTGTTCATCTCATATCTGGTTTCTCCGATTACATCTGCTAGACTAAGTACTTTACATTTGTCCACATTGAATTTCATCTGCCATTTTTCAGACCATTCGATTTTTGTTTTTAGATCTTCCTGTAGTTTTGCGGAATCCTCGTCAGATTTAATTACAAGACCTATTCTTGTGACATCAACAAATTTACTTATGTTGCTGTCTACGCCGATATCTATGTCGTTTATGTACATAGTAAATAAAAATGGTCCAAGTACTGAGCCTTGGGGTACTCCACTTGTGACGTTACTCCAATAGGATTTATTGCAGTTAATGCTAACTCGCTGTTTTCTGTCCTGTAACAACGCACTAATGCATTTTAGAATATCTCCTTTAATGCCATGAGCCCCCACTTTTCATATTAGTCTTTCGTTGGGGGACACTGTCGAAGGCTTTGCTAAAGTCAAGATATACTACATCTCGTCCACTGATTCGAATACAGCTGAAAATAATGCTAAAAGATTAGTTAGACATGAACGCCCGTTTGAGAAGCCATGTTGGGAATCACTGATCAACTTGGGCTTCTCCAGGTGCTTTCGAATAGAGTTTGAAATTATTGTTTCCAGTAATTTGCCTGCAATTGAAGTCTACCAAAATGTCAGTTTTTTCTGCTATGTTCCTAAGATGTCTGCGTATTTGTGACTCTGAATTTATTGACGATGAATTTAAACACATTCGTTCTATTGCACAGAAACTTGGGTACCCTTCTGGGTTTGTTGATCGTTGCTTTAAAAGGGCTAAAAAATCCTTTCATTCCTCTCTAACCAGACAAGTTCCTACACTTAAGAATATTTTGACTGCCCTATCGTGATGAATTTGTCCCGTTAGTTCGGTCCCTCAAGCTTCTAAATATTAATGTTGTTTTCAAGTATGACTCAACCATTACCAATATGTTAATAAGGAATAGCCCAAGTTTGAATGTAAATGGAAGTGTTTATTGTATTCCATGTAGCAAATGTAATTGTAATTATGTAGGTCAGACAGGAAAAACACTGCAGCTCAGAATCAAACAACATAAGTATAATATCAGAACTGCATCTGAAAGCAGTGCCTTGTTCGTTCATGTTAGGAATAATAATCACCCCATTGCTTGGGAAAAAAGCTTAGAAGTATTCAAATCATCTTGTGTCACAGAAAGACTTCTGGTTGAAGCTAGTTTGATTAAGGAATTAAAATCAATAAACCTTAGTGATGGTCAGTTCAAAACTGATAATATGTTACATAAATTTATTTGTCAGTGGCCCAAGGTTAAAAATGCTTTGAAAACCTTTGATCTTGATGTATGACAGTTATTTTGTGGGTCCCTTTTTTCTGACCTGACCTGTCTAGTCACGTCACCACCCTTCTCTTAAGCTCCTCTACGGTTGTGTTGGTGTGGGGATTAGTGGATGTCATCATTATGACCTGACCTCATGTTTTTAGGTCATCCTGTATATTTAAGCCTCTCTCTGTCCATGTAATCCAGTTGCCTCTGAAGATGTCTTGAATAAAGACGAAGGCTAAGGTACTCCGTTGTTTCCATTTTCCCGTGTGATTTTATCAAGATATATATATATATATATATATATATATATATTATATATATATATATATATATATATATATATATATATATATATATATATATATATATATATATATATATATATAAATATATATAACTTATGTGCAATTCCTCACAGCTCTTCACGTATATTCTGGGAATGGTAATGGCATTTTGCCAACTGCGACACCTGTCAAATTCGTATCAAGTGAGTCGGAATGACTGATGAAGCTGCTGCCTCTGATTTGAAATGTATTTCGATATATACTATAATTGCACATTTTCACTGTAACTCACAATAGGTTAAATACTTAAGTTACCTATCTCTGTCCTTTGGGAACCGATGAAAATGTGGATGTGTAGCCTTTCTCCTCTTGCAAATAACGCAGGAATGCGATCTATCCGTCATGTTGAACTGCGCGCCTAGAAGTCTTGGCTACAGTGTTGCCAGTGGGAAAAATTAAAACGTATCCACAAAAGTACTAAAACGGTAAAAACGTTTCCATAATCTTCTAAAACGTATAAAAAAGTATCCACTTTTTTTTTTATAAAATGATGAATTTCTTAGTATCTATGATAACAAAGGTAAGCTGAAATATAATGGTCATAAATAATTTAACTGAATATAAAATGGCTATTCTTGGCTGTAGTCCAAGATTTTGAAAACATGCAGACGACAACGTGACGTCACAGGAGTACGACTGCAGTGCCATCCTAATTCTGGACTACATAAAATGACGCCACTGTGCCTTGAGGTCCCAGCTAGTATTATTACCGATTATTTAACACTCATTCCTGTCTTTAGTATATAGTCTTTGGTTGATGGCAGTGAGTGCGAATGTAGAGGGGGGGGGGGCAGGGGAAGGAGTGTAGTATCATTTTGGTATATAAGCTTTGGGTAGAGCTCCCTTCGAATTTGGCTTATACATAAATACGTTAAGGGGTTAAGTTACAAACCCAAATGGTCTTTTCTCCATTTATTGATAAACTGGAAATGTCACAGGCTATTAGTATAAGCACCGTAATTAACACTGTAAGCTGTGAGTGTTACTTGAGGACAGGGCTCAGCTGGGCTGAGTTAAGTCATCCGTCCGATTCTCGTGAAAGTCAAGTGTGAACTGAGGTCCTGAGGACTAGTACCTGTGAGGGGAGGTATCTCTGAGAAAAGGGAGCCTCTGAAGGAGATGCCGGGTTAACCCTACAATCTCAAGGTCAGCCTGCTAAGGAATTTCCCCTCACGTTTCCCTGTCCTTGTAGTTGCCTCACAACGCGAGAAACAAAGCATAGAGAAAAGCCAAAACAGAGCGATGAGACTCATCCTCGGCTGCCCTATGACCACCGGAATAGAAGTCATGCAGCGTGAACTGATCCTGCTTCCAATCTGCGATCGAATTACTGCTCTCAATACCATCCTAGGTGTTAAACTCCTTCGCAGTGAGAAACCGACTCCCCTGTCTCGCTCACTGAACTCACATCTTGACTCCCTCCTGCGCCGGCCTGCCCCCATTACCTCTCCCTCCCTCTCTCAATACTGGCCCGTCCACACTGCTGCTGACATCCTGCGTTATCACCTCTACACCCACTCGACCTCTCTCCCTCCCGAGTACACTCATCCACCTCTACCGCCGTGGACCTCCCCGTGTGTTGATGTTGTCGTCCACACCTTCCCTGGTCGTAAATCCACCCAACTGTAGTATATGCTCAAACTTAACTGCCTTGAGCAGATTGATGATGTCGCCTCTTCTCTTACGACCTCCCTCCCTTCTATCCTCGTCCACTGTGATGGGTCTGTCACCACGCTGGGCTGCGCTGGGGCAGCTGTATGGATTCCTGAGCGCCAGGCCCGCAAGAAAATCAGGGTCCACCACTGGGACTCCTCCACTGACACTGAAAGCATAGCCATCCTCGCGGGCAGTCATGAGGGGGCAACCTATGCTCGCACTGAACGCCGGAACCTCCTGATAATCAGTGACAGCACTTCTGCGCTATCGAGGCTCAAATTACCCCCCCCTCCTCCCCTGCCGCCCAACACACCCTAGCCGCCGTCGCCAGGCTAGAACAAACTGATGACATCCGTGTCAAGTTTATTTGGATCCCGTCACATATTGGAATAACTGCCTGTGACACTGCTGATCGACTTGCCAAAGAAGCGACACAAGAAGAAGATATTAAAGCCACCCTCGCCCTCTCCCTGAATCATCTCAAATCTCGCATACACGCCACACAACGAGAAGCATTCGACGTAATTTGGACACACCTGAAACAACGGGGAAGCGTCACACTATGCCACTATGACGCTGTAACCCATGACTCCAACCGCCACTACAAAGAGTATCAATCTCTGACTCGATCTCAACAGATTATATACATGAGACTACGCCTAGGGTACAGGTACCTATGGGAGTACATTGGCAACCCTGAGCCTGGCCGCACTGTTTGTAAACTTTGTGGCCAACCCGACTCTCACACCCTCCGTCATTACATCCTCACTTGCCCTATGACCTCCTCCTACAGGTCCCCGCCGTTACCAATACCTCTTCCCTCCCTGACCAGATATCCCTCCTCCTAGTCACTGGCCTGGCACTTCACATTATTAGGGACCTGCCACGCTTTGCTATAAACAGATGAAATGCACCGGGAATTTCCCCCCCCCCCCACGGACTCATCATTTTGTCACTTTATGTAACTTGCTGACAAAACCCATGACCCTTCAGGCTTCCACGCCCTTAATGCATGAGTCATAAAGGCAAGCATGAACTCCGCATGCTTCCCAGTTGGGCACTGTAAACGCTTCTGCGCTTTACCTTGCACAGGATGTAAGGGGTTGCCCAATAAACTAGCCCCCTCCGGGGCAATCTGTAAAAAAAAAATCTGTAATCTGTGAACAGCACAAGGCATCTCACAGCTTATGGAAGATTACAGTAGGGTGATTGTATTATAAAAACTAAATGTATTAACCCAAATTTATATAATTGTTATTGCCATTAGACAAGGGCTAATACAAAATGCACTTCATCCTCGTCAAGTTATATGGTACTTGTCTTTCGATGGTGTCGATATCCTGTGATCGAATATATCACCGAGTAGGTTCCTGTCTGAAGAGTCAATAATTTGAGCTCATCCTAACAACACAGCTGCGTCTTGGTTGGCGATAAGACGATTTGAGAGACAATCTCACGTGTAGGGGAGATGAGACAGACACCACCCAACACTGGACACCGCCCAACACTGGACACCACCCAATACTGGACACCACCCAATACTGGACACCACCCAATACTGGACACCACCCAATACTAGCACCACACCTGGAGACAGACTGGGTGTGGGGACGGTGTACAAAATGAGCAAAAACTAAAGATAAATAAATAAATAAATAAATAAATAAAGGGTTTACCAAAGCACTTCCAGTTTCCAGTTTCAAAATGTGGTAGATATATCACCAGTACAAAAAAAACAATGTAGGATCCCCCCCCAGCAGGGCGGTGTATACGAATACATCAGTTATTTTACTATTTTGCATCTAAAGGAATATCTTTAATATGAGAACATTTTCCTTCCATAAAAATCAAAACTCGATGTACGTATTGTAGTAATGGCTATACAATACAATATACATTACTGCTATAATTCTGCTTCTTCGTCTGATACTTCATCACATTCTGGTTGCACCCACCTTGTGCAGCTCGCAGCCTACATACACACAAAAAAAACAGACAAGCACAAACACACACACACACAAGTGAACACTGAGCTCCGTCATTCTTGCAACTGCATACTGTAAATTTACAATCATTTTTGCAATTACAGTTGATAGAGATGAGTAGCGGTATGACCTCGGGAGGCTCAGCTTCTTGGTACAGTAGTAAACCTTGAGACTGTGAAGCTGTACAGCTGTGGCAGTTGGGGTGTGAACATCACATCAACAACAAATTATTTCAGTATTTTTAATGAAATATCCAGATTGCTAATGCGTTTGTAGTAAAACTGTAAAGTAACTGTAGACCATTAAGTTGCAACTTGATTTTCCGTGAAGTCAGCTTCATAATTAAAAAATAATAATAATTGTCACATAAATGAAAACCCCAAGGACAACTTTCATAGACCCTTTACCAAATACAGTATATCTTGTATACACGGTAACACGGTGGCTGGCCCACACCTGAAGATTGTAGGACAATAATTTACAATGTCACGGAGTGTGTAAAAATATTTATACAAAAGACTTTTACCTTATGTGTCATGACAAATACCCGTTTAACACATAATGTGTGGTCTAACCAACTTTGTAGTGTAACTTTAGTTATTATGTAATTTTCATACGAACACATATTGGAAGTTTAATCTCAGTTAAAACATTGAGGCCATGTCAAACTTTTTTCACATTTTAATACATTTACGAAAATCTGTCGACCAAAGTGAAGCTTTTGTTACAGTAGAGTAGTAGACAGTGTGCTGAAGCGATATCACTTTACGTTATATTTTACCATATTTATACATACTGCGGATTAGACGTTTTATAGTTTAGTTATACCATATTTATTTTGTCTGTAACTGTCATGTTGCCTCAGTACCTTGATGAAACTTCATACTTTATCATTTAACGAAATACACAAGATGGGGTTCTCAAGGACAGACTTACATAATGTGTTTTCTTCGTGTTTAACTATTTAGTTTTTTGCCATATTTTTCATATAATATTCAGGAGACTCCCAGAAAAATTACACATTAATCATTTATGTGGTGAAGACGACTCGACCTTGTCATAGTTAAGAGTCAAGTATCTGATATTTGGTGCGTGACTGTACAGGAGAGCAGGTGGTCTCCGGTCGTGCTTGTAGCAACACCCAGTGAATCAACAGGAACGACGTCCTCACTGCTAGCGACACCCATCAAACCATTCTCTCTCAAGTGCAACTCAAGCTCATCTCCCTACTACACATTAAACACCAATCACTGAGGTATACAGACATCAGTGTGCCTGATAGTCACAGTTTGGATTATCAGAGTTTTAAGGAAAATCACGGAACATCTAAGACAAAATAAAAACATAAGAATGGAGGAAACTGCAGCGGGCCTATTAGCCCATACTGGACAGTCCCTTTTACACCCAACCCCAATTGCTCATATATCCATCCAACCTATGTTTGAAGCTATCCAACGTATTCGAGTCAATAATGATGTTTGGTAACTTGTTCCATTCATCCACTATATACTCTATTTCAAACCGATGTTTACCTATTTCGCGCCTAAATCTAAATTTGTCTAATTTAAAACCATTGTTACGAGTTCGCTCCTGGCTGGATAGTTTGAGTACCTTTTTTATAATCCCTTTGTTTAGCCCTGACTTCCATTTATACACCTCTATCATATCGCCTCTCACTCTACGTCTCTCGACGGAGTGCAAATTAAGATGTTTTGACCATCTTGTTTACTCGGCTTAAGGTTCCCACTTATCATTCCTCTTAAATCTTTCTCGCAGTCGTATTTCTCTATAACATCGTAGTTCATCTGATATATTTAGTTTCTCTGTTTACATCTCCTAGACTAAGTACTTTACATTTGTCCACATTGAATTTCATCTGCCATTTTTCAAAACCATTCGAAAAATTTGTTTAGATCTTCCTGTAGTTTTGCGAAGTCCTCGTCAGATTTAATTACACACCCTATTTTAGTGTCATCAGCAAATTTACTTATATTGCTGTCTACGCCGATATCTTTGTCGTTTATATATATAATAAATAGTAATGGTCCAAGTACTGAGCCTTGGGGTACTCCACTTGTGACGTTATTCCAATCGGATTTGCTGCCGTTAATGCTCACTCGCTGCTTTCTGTCCTGTAACAAGGCACTAATCCATTTTAGAATATCTCCTCCAATGCCATGAGCATCCACTTTTCTTATTAGTCTTTCGTGGGGGACTCTGTCGAAGGCTTTGGTAAAGTCAAGATATACCACATCTCGTCCACTGATTCGAAAAGAGCTGAAAAGAATGTTAATAGATTAGATAGACATGAACGGCCGTTTGTGAAGCCATGTTGGGAATTATTGATCAACTTGTGCTTCTCCGGGTAATTTAAAATAGAGTTTGAAATTATTGCTTCCACTAATTTGCCTGCAATTGATGTTAAGCTGATTGGACGGAAGTTAGAGAATAGTGATCTATCCCCCTTCTTGAAAATCGGTGTTACAATCGCTATCCTCCAGGATTCTGGTACTACACCCATTTTAAGGACATGTTAAACAGTTTTGCTAATGGCATACTAAGCTCTTCCTTACATTCCTTTAATATTCTCTGGCAAATATCTCATCGTGACCTGGTGACTTATTAGGCCTTAACTTGTTTATTTGCTCACTAACGTCGTTACCAGTGACTACTATCTCGCTTAATTTATTTTCTTCACTATCTCTGTATATAGTCGGTGCCTTGGGTATCATGTTCAAATTTTAGGTGGTGAAACTGTTGAAAAATATTTATTCAGATTATTGCTCATTTCTCCGTCGTTATCAGTTAGCTCGCCGGTATCTGACTATTGGTCCAATCTTTTCTCGCGTTTTAGTTTGATACATTTGATCCTCAAAAAATATGACGGTTGAGGATGATCTGATCACGAGATCTGAGGTTGCCGAAATCCACAACATTTTAAATAATGAGTTACTTAATGCACAAAGGCAGAACATACCATACAGGTAATGGAATAATGATATAACAGTATTTATTGTAGTATGCGACCACCAGGTGGTGCACGGTCTACTGTCAACTGAAGAATACCTCTGCGTAGCCTCAGGGTGGTTAAACTTCAGATGGTATTCGGTGGGGGGAGGCAATCTTTACGTGAGTACTGAGGTCCACTATCACCTGATGAATACCCCCCTGGTAGTGTTGGGGCGAATCCTCAGGTGAGTCCTGAATGAGATCCAAGGCATTAAAGATCACAAGGTATGCTCACCAAGCTAAGAAAAGGAGTCCACCCACGCGTTTGACACCACTTGGCGGCTTAACTACCTGCCTCATGTATTTTAGGATGCATGTCTTAAATAAGAAATTCAGTTCAATAACCAAGTACAGTCACAAAATGCCAAATCTTGTATGATACGGTGAATGTATATATGTAAAATAAACTAAAGCACGAATTATAACATAAGAAAATAAGGAGTCTGCAATAGGCCGGTTGGCCTGTGCATGGCAGCTCCTGTCGAGAGTTACTACCACTCTCTATCATCCATGAATCTATCTAGCCTCCTTTTGAAACTTTCCAGAGTTCCCGCACTTACTACAAAGTTGCTAAGCTTGTTCCACTCGTCCACCACCCTATTTGTGAACCAGTTTCTTCCTATCTCCCTCCTAAACCTAAACTTATCCAACTTGAATCCGTTGCTCCGAGTCCTATCCTGCTCGGATATTATAAGAACTTTACCTATATCCCTTTTATTGATTCCGTTCACCCACTTAAATACTTCTATCATATCTCCCCGCACTCTTCGTCTTTCTAGGGAATGCAAGTTAAGTTTCTTTAACCTATCCTGATATGGAAGGTTTCTAAGTCCCGGAATCATTTTTGTCATTCTTCGCTGCACCGACTCTAGTGAATTTATATCCATTCTATAATAGGGGCACCAGAACTGAACCGCATAATCGAGGTGCGGCCTGACTAGCGCAAGATATAGTTGCAATAAGACCTCTGCACTCTTATTACTTACACTTCTAGATATAAAACCCAATACTCTGTTTGCCTTATTTCGAACATTAACGCACTGTTTTCTAGGCCGTAGGTCCGGGCTTACAAGTACCCCTAGGTCTCTTCACAAGTCGACTTCTCTAGGTTGATGTTGTTAAGGCTGTATACATTATAAGTATTTGTTCTTCCAATATTATGTACGCTGCACTTGCTGGTGTTGAATTTCATTTGCCATTTTTCAGACCACCCCTGCAGTTTATTTAGATCCTCCTGTAATGCGTTTGCATCCTGCCCTGAATTAATTTGCCGCCCTATTTTGGTGTCATCCGCAAACTTGCTTATGTCACTGCTGATCCCAGTATCTAAATCGTTTATGTAGATTATGAACAAGAGTGGGCCTAGTACTGACCCCTGGGGAACCCCACTGGTTACACGGCCCCACTCAGATTTAACACCATCTACGCTCACCCTCTGCGTTCTATCGGTGAGCCATGATTTTATCCAATTAAAAACTTTCCCCTCGATACCATGAGACTTAATTTTTCTCAGAAGCCTCTGATGCGGTACTCTGTTAAATGCTTTGCTAAAGTCTAAGTAAATAACATCGTAATTTTCGTCATTATCTACTACCTCGAAGACTTTCCTAAAAAACGTTAGCAGATTTGTTAGACAAGATTTTCCCTTTGTAAACCCATGTTGAGAGTCGTAGATTAATTTGCTTTTCTCTAGATGCGATCGGATGCTATCTGCTATAATTGATTCAAGAAATTTCCCCATTACTGACGTCAAACTGAACGGCCGGTAATTTGACGCTGATGCTCTGTCTCCCTTTTTAAATATGGGTACTACATTCGCCTGTTTCCACAACTCTGGCACAACTCCAGTGTCTAATGATTTTGTAAATAAGTTTACGAGGGGTCCGCTAATCTGTTCCCTACACTCTTTTAAGACTCGAGGGAAAATTTCATCCGGCCCTGGGGATTTTGTATTTTTTAGTTTATTTATCTTCTTAAGAACATCCTCTTTTCTGATAATGATATTCTTTAATTTCTCTTCTTCCTTTCCCTTAAATATCAGTTCCACCTCCGGAATTTCATCGCAAATATCTTCTGTGAAAACTGATAAGAAGTAGCTGTTCAATGCTTTGCTTATTTCTTCACTGCCATTTATCAATTCTCCCCTCCCTGACTTTAAAGGCCCAACTTTGTCCTTGACCTTTGTCCTATATACCTGGAAAAATCCCTTGGGATTCGCCTTGGATTCTCTTGCTATTTTGGTTTCATAGTCTCTCTTTGCTTTCCTTACATTTTTCTTAACATTCCTAGATAGTTCATTATACCTGTTTCTGAGCTGCTCCTCCCCTCCCTTTAATTTCTTATATATTCCTTTCTTTATTCCCATGTCATGTTTAAGTTTTCTGGTCATCCACCTTGGCTCATTCTTATTTGACCTAATTTTTCTGTATGGTATATTTTGTTCTTGTGCTTTATGTAGTATACTAGTGAATATATTATAGTTATGATGAATTGTTGTGTCATCCATGACCTCACCCCTTCCTACTGGGAACTGACGTGACTGTTCCCAGGTGACCTCACCTAGGTACCTTCTTAACCCCTGATAATCCGCCAACCGAAAGTTTGGGACTCTGACCATATTGTCATTGTTTTTCGTTTCCCAATTTAGGGTGAACCTGATTTCTCTGTGATCACTGTTACCTAGTTCTTCCCCTACTGTGATATCTCTGATAATATTTTCTTTATTTGTTAATACTAGGTCTAATATATTGTCACCTCTAGTAGGTTCTGTAATTAGTTGTTTCAAAAAATTGTCCTGTACTGCGTCTAGGAAGTCTTCAGATTCATAGTCGCCTACAATGTTGTCCCAGTCAATATTTCTGAAGTTGAAATCCCCCATAATGCATAGGTTGTTATATTTTGCTGCCCTACTCATTTCCTGCCATATGGGCTGAGCTGCTTCTTTGCCAAGACTTGGGGGCCTGTAAATCACTCCCATAATTAGTTTTTCTCTTCCTTCCGTGATTTCTACCCACACAGACTCGGTTCCTATTTCACCCTTTATTGAATTATTAGTACAACATTTTAATGTATCCTTGACGAAGAGTGCGACCCCTCCCCCCTTCCTACCTTCCCTGTCCTTGTGAAAAAGGTTGTACCCTTCTATGTGGTACTCTGATAAAAAATATTTGCTCGCCAGATTCATCCAAGTTTCGGTGATTGCTATGACGTCTACATTCTCGGTACATACAACCGCTCTCAGCAAGTCTATTTTATTTCTAAAGCTCCTACTGTTTGTATAGTATACATTTGACATGATTTCCTTCGCAGACTGATTTTAGCGGATTAAAATGGCTTATTACGATCGTCGTCGTGGAGGGTTTCAAAATGTTTTCAATGTAAATTCATACGGTTATATCCTAAAATAAGACAGAACTAAAGAAAAGCTAGCTGGCAGGGTGAGGCACCGCCGCCAGCCTACAGTATATGCACGTGAACATATCTTGATCTTTATACCTTGCTGAGATCCATGCACTTGTCTGTACGTTACTTTATCCTCTTCACTAAACAATCCTCAGCGGGACAGTATGTGGATTTTTGCAGTCCTTAATTTAAGTTACTGTAATGACGTAATTTCGTAAGTGAAGAAATGTGCCGTGAAAAGCAGCTTTAAACATAGGTTGGATGGATATATGAGCAATAGGGGTTGGGTGTAAATGGGACTGCCCAGTATGGGCCAATAAACCCGCTGGGGGCGCCGGTGGGTAGAGCGGTACCGCTCTTGCCTCGCAAGCGAGATGTCACTGGTTCGATTCCCGGGTCGGTGGAAAGTTGTTCTAACACACTTACCGGCCTCCCTTGGTCCCTGTTCACCTATCAGCAAAGTAGGTACCTGCAGTAAATCGAAAGTTGCGAATTCGTATTCAGGGAAAGTTGTTGGAGCTTCTAATAACTTGTTTAAACATAAACCATTGACTCTTCAGGCTTCTACGCCCTTAACTCATGAGACATAAAGGCAAACATGAAATTAGCATGCTTCCCTGTTGGGAGCTGTAAACGCTTCTGCGCTTCACCTTGCTCAAGGATGTACGGGGAGGGTGCCCAAATAAATTAATAAAAAATAGATCCGCTGCAGTTTCCTCCATGCTTATGTTCTTTTCGACATAAAAAATTCCCATGTTCACACCAGCTCAGCTGTCATGTATTCTTCTTACCTGGTAGACTTTCCAATGCATTTAGAAAAAAAAAAAAAAAAAATATATATATATATATATATATATATATATATATATATGTATATATATATGTATATATATATATATATATATATATATATATATATATATATATATATATATATATATATATATATATATATATATATATATATATATATATATATATATATGTATATATATATATACATATATATATATATATATATATATATATATATATATATATATATATATATATATATATATATATATATATATATATATATACAACCAAAGGAGAAAACTGATCAGCATAAGATCACGTGCACCTACAGTGATTTACTTGCATATATATATATATATATATATATATATATATATATATATATATATATATATATATATATATATATATATATATATATATATATATATATATATATATATATATATATATATATATATATATATATATATATATATATATATATATATATATATGCTGATAACCAAAAGGAAACAAGAAAACACGAAGTTCCCGAGTGTTTCGTGTAATTTACATCTTCAGGGGTGAGTACAGACTAAGGAGTAATACTTGACAAGGCTATGTAATAAGGATCGTAAATTTGAATTCAATGGACAATATTATGCTCAAAAATTTGGTATGGCATTGGGTAATCCGCTTTCACCAGTATTAAGCAACTTATATATGGAATTCTTTGAGAAGAAACTATTAAGTAATATTTTCCCACCTTCAGCAGTATGGTTTAGATACGTAGATGATGTAATACGTCTTTGGCCATGTAATGATGTAATGGTCACCGTGTTACAGATTGGATATAGAATCCTTGGAAAGAATTCAGAGGAGAATGACAAGACTAATCCCGGGCATTAGGAACCTTGAGTACAGAGACTGGTTAAAGCTTCTTAATTTGCACTCCTTGGAGAGACGTAGAGTGAGGGGCGATATGATAGATGTGTATAAATGGAAGTCAGGGCTGAACAAAGGGGACATTACAAAGGTACTCAAACTATCCAACCAGGAGCCAACTCGCAACAATGGTTTTAAATTAGACAAATTTAGATTTAGGCGCGAAATAGGTAAACATTGGTTTGAAAATAGAGTAGTGGATGAGTGGAACAAGATACCAAATATCATTATTAACTCGAATATGCTGGATAGCTTCAAACATAAGTTGGAGGGATATATGAACAATAGGGGTTGGGTGTAAATGAGACTGCCCAGTATGGGCCAATAGGCCCGCTGCAGTTTCCTCCATTCTTATGTTCTTATGTTAAAAACTTTTCTTCCACAACTTAACAGCTTAGCCCCCTCGATCAAATTCACTGTGGAATTAGAGAATGACTGCAAATTACCATTCCTAGACTGTCTGATCCACAGAATAGGTAACACCTTTAAGTTCAGTATTTATAGGAAACCTACCAATGTGTGTTCATACATTCATTATTATTCTGCCCACCATAATAGAGTCAAACAGTCAGTATTTTCATCAATGCTTTTTACGTGCTCTAAGAATATGCAGTCCGGAATTCATTGATGAGGAATATAAATATATCTATAATATTGGCTTGAACCTTAAGTACCCTAGGTCTTTTATAGACAAATGCCTTAACATTACTAAGAAATATATTTATAGAACTGATCCTAAGCCAACTCATGACAATAAGAATCTCTTAATATTACCATTTAACAAAAATTTCTCTCAAATTCCTATATAACTGAAAACCTGGAAAGTTATTGTAACATTTAAAAACTCATGCACTGTAAAACAAATGTTAATTTAGAACTCCCCCAACAATGCAGGCAGCTGCATTTACAAGGTTCCTTGCAAGGAATGTAATATGTTCTACTTAGGCCAGGCGGGTAAAGATCTTACAACTAGACTTAAACAGCATAAATATAGTGTTAGGACAGGCCAGGAAAACAAAGCTCTGTTCATTCATATGAGATAATAAGCATTGCATTGACTGGGATAATGCCTCCTCAATATTACCTTGTAATTTTATTGTCAGTAGGAACATTATGGAATCCAGTCTCATTAAACATACAGAATCTGTTAACATGAATTTGAGTAATGGTATGTACAAACTGGATAATTTTGTGATCAAGAAGATTTGTAACCAGGTGAGAAGGTTGGGTCATCTTACCCTATGACCTGACTACGGACAGCTGCTGTGCTTAAAGTTGGCATGGTCAATTTCTTTGGATTAAGATGATTAGTAAGGGTCACTGCCTTATGACCGGAACATTTTGGACCCCTGGTGTCCCCTAGGGACTTGATCTCACTCACCTCTACTGTATATATTAGCCTTCTCAAGTATTTCTCCTTAGTCTGTACTCACCCCTGAAGATGTGAATTACGCGAAAGCGCTTGGGAACTACGCGTTTTCTTGTGGTTATCAGCATATACTTGGATCACGTGCACCTACAGTGATTTACTTGCATATATATATATATATATATATATATATATATATATATATATATATATATATATATATATATATATATATATATATATATATATATATATATATATATATATATATGTATATACATACAGA
The DNA here is from genome assembly GCF_018991925.1 of Homarus americanus. Lineage (NCBI taxonomy): Eukaryota > Metazoa > Arthropoda > Malacostraca > Decapoda > Nephropidae > Homarus > Homarus americanus. The sequence continues at coordinate 41,889 of NW_024714243.1, forward strand.
GACAGAGAGATTCAGACGTCAAACATATTAACAGCACCAAAGGCAACAGAAGACCAGCGTGAACAAAACGTGTTGATCACTGTAGTTTGCGAGGAAAACAAAGAGGATACTGATAAAACAAAGAAATTTAAGTAATTGGATCTACAATATATTGATCATATTAACTACTCACACACGTTTGCATTGTGTTAGTGATATCAGGTAGCATATGTTCTGAAGTCCCTGAACACTGACCGCCAGGAAGACCTCACCGCAAACGATGATAAATTCTGTTTTGGAAAACAATCCAATATTTTTTGTATCAAATTAGTTTAGTGGGTGATATTTGAGTAGCTTGGATAAACGGAATTAACATGTTAAATAACAGGTGGTTATGAGTTATTCAAGAATAACATCTGTTGTATTTTTCACTTTGAAAAAGAAGGAAAGAAAAACTTGACAAAGAAGAAAGAAAATGATGAATAAGAGAACACGATCAAAAGATAAGTCAGTCATACGACACTAAAGACAACTATTTCGTCATATCAATAAACCTAATACATTGGGAACCAATGAAACAACAAATGACTGAGATAAAGTTCTAACACCCGGGTAGTGATATCAGCACCAGATAATCTCTGCATTCTTAGTGCCTCTCACTGCAGTATCTCTCTGCTCTGAATATGACTATCTTCCTTTACCAGCATCATAATATTTTCTTCCTCTCATACTTATGAAAAATAACGAAAATCTTAAACGGGTTGTACTGTAGTGCATGCCACTACGAATTGTTTATAAAAATTATTCACAACCTACAGAATTTTATTTTACAAACGAAAACAACATATTTGAAGGTATTATTCCTTCCTATAAGAAGTTTGTACAACTAATCTAATCCAGGTGAGTCGTTTTAGTGAAATATGTGTATAACTTACCGTCGCGAGTGGCGCCGACGGTGGTAACGAGGGCGGCCACGCACAGCAAGAGGGCGGCGCTGTGGCTCCGAGGGTGGGCCACCCGCTGCCCCCGAGGAGGGTGCCACCCGTGGCTCATGCCCCAACTTCTCCCATCATCTACCACGCCCACCTGGGTCCTGTTCGGGTTGGTTTCCGTGCCCAGGCAGCTTGTACGGATGGTATAAGCACCTGTCTGACGCGGGACGGCCACACACAGCGGGGCACCACCCCCTCCTCCCTCACGCCACTTGTCCACTAGGAAGTCCCGTTGTGGAGTTCTCAAATTACAGTCCACCGCTGGTTACTGGAGGTAAGCTTGCCATGTCCTGCACGCTCTAGACACAGCTCTTACACCCGTCTGCACGCTATTTCACCTTTCACACTCGAAATGATCAATTTCAGTATATTTTGCACACAATATCTGGAGCACGACACAAGGGTACAATGTCAACAGCCTTCCGTAAATTTGATAATCCAAGACCGTCGATCCTTCCCTGTTAAGATAGCATAAAACAGTGTATTTCTGTTTGTGGTTACACCTCACTCACGAATCGATAAATATGACTTAATATTATCATCAGGAAGTGCGGGTTGGTCGCTTGCAGGCGCGGAAGGCGACCTCGTGTCCGAGAGCGCAGAGAGCACACCGTCATAACCTTCCCTCTAACCGTCTGGTGGGTGACTGGCGGCTGGCGCGCCGACTCCCGCCGAGTTAGCCGTCCGTCGACCCTCCCTCCTCTGTATCAGGAATCCGACGCCGTCTGCTCGCTGCCAACTAGGCCTGGTGACACAGGATTATATATTTATATGATTTATCTAAAGGCCACTGCGTATATCAGTGGCACCAGGTATCGAGTCTGCTAGGTGAAGGAAGTTTGTAATTTATTAAATCCCCCAAGTGGGTTACTAAATGCATAAGACACGAAGGAACTAGAAGAACATTTTACCTTACCTGGAAATCTACTCTAGGACCACTCTCTCGGGAGGCGAGATTGATACCATTACCCGTTTTATCAAGCAATCTTTAAGACCACAAAAAAAAATATGTAAGACTGTCAACAGAAACCTGACAGGAATCGATCATCGCAGAGAAATGAAATACCGAAAATTAACTTTCCTGAAACAGTGACAAACACGTTCACCAGACAGTGTAAACAAACACGTTCACCAGACAAAGTGTAAAAAAAAAAAGAGTCAACATTAAAACTGTGCTGGTGTAAGGTGAGGTCAGTTACATTGGCACGACATAGCTGCTGTGATCACCACCTGCACTACAGTGTCTTTACTGTTTCAATAGCAATAACAGCTGCACTGACACCATACAGCTGCTGTGATCACCTCTTACACCACTGCGTCTTCACATACTCATCACAGCTGCACTGACACCATACAGCTGTTGTAACCACCTCTTACACCACTGCGTCTTCACATACTCATCACAGCTGCACTGACACCATACAGCTGTTGTAACCACCTCTTACACCACTGCGTCTTCACATACTCATCACAGCTGCACTGACACCATACAGCTGTTGTAACCACCTCTTACACCACTGCGTCTTCACATACTCATCACAGCTGCACTGACACCATACAGCTGTTGTAACCACCTCTTACACCACTGCGTCTTCACATACTCATCACAGCTGCACTGACACCATACAGCTGTTGTAACCACCTCTTACACCACTGCGTCTTCACATACTCATCACAGCTGCACTGACACCATACAGCTGTTGTAACCACCTCTTACACCACTGCGTCTTCACATACTCATCACAGCTGCACTGACACCATACAGCTGTTGTAACCACCTCTTACACCACTGCGTCTTCACATACTCATCACAGCTGCACTGGCGCCATACAAATGTTGTGACCACCTCTTACGGAACGGCGTCGTCACATGGCTTCTCACAGTTGTACTGACATCATACAGCTGTTTTGACCACTTCTTACACCACGGCGTCTTCCCATACTCATCACAGCTGCATTTATAACACACAGCTGTTGTGACCCACCTCTTACACCACGGCTGGCGACACTAAAATAGGACTTGTAATAATCTGATGAGGACTTGGCAAAATACAGGAAGATCTAAAAAAAAAATCGCATGGTCTGAAAAATGGCAATTGAAATTTAATGTGGAAAATGTAAAGTACTTAACCTAGAGAAGTAAACAGATGCCAGATATCATATGAACAATGTTGATATAGAGAAATCCGACTGTGAGAAAGATTTAGGATTAATGATAAGTAGGAATCTAAAGCCAAGACAACAATGGGTATTTGCTCGAAACAAGGCTAACAAAGTTCTTGGGTTTATCAAAGGAGTGTTAGTTACAAGACTAAAGAGGTTATCCTAAAACTATATCTAGCGGTTGTGAGACCTCACTTGGATTATGCAGTTCAATGTTGATCACCTTAGTACAGGATGGATATCGACACCCTAGAAAGCATACAGATGAGTGGGATAAGAATAATCCTGGGCATTAGGAACCTTGAGGACAGAAATAGATTTAAGCATCTAAATTTGCACTCCCTCGAGAGACGTAGAGTGAGAGGAGATATGTTTGAGGTGTATAAATGGAAGTCAGGGTTAAACAAAGGTGATATAACATTGTACTTAAATTATCCAACCAGGAACGAGCTCATAAGAACATAAGAATGGAGGAAACTGCAGCGGGCCTATTGGCCCATACTGGGCACTCCCCATTACACCTAACCCCTATAGGCCATATATCCACCCAACCTATGTTTGAAGCTATCCAGCGTATTCGAGTTAATGATGATATTTGGTAACTTGTTCCACTCATCCACTAATCTATTTCCAAACCAATGTTTACCTATCTCGCGCCTAAATCTAAATTTGTCTAATTTAAAACCATTGCAACGAGTTCGCTCTTGGTTGGATAGTTTGAGTACATTTGTTATGTCACCTTTGTTTTGCCCTGACTTCCATTTATACACCTTCATTATATCGCCCCTCACTCTACGTCCCTCGAGGAGTGCAAATAAGATGCTTTAACCTGTCTCTCTACTCAAGGTTCCTAATGTCCGGGATTAGTCTTGTCATTCTCTTCTGAACTCTTTTGGGGATTCTATATCCATTTTGTAGTACGGTGACCGGAACTGAACTGCGTAATCCAAGTGAGGTCTCAAGCGCAATATATAGTTCTTGGATAATCTCGCTAGTCATGTAACTAACATTCCTTTGTATGAACCCAAGTACTTTATTAGCCTTGTTTTGAGCAAATACATATTGTTGACTTGGATTAAGATTTTTACTTATCATTACTCCTAAATCTTTCTCACAGTCGGATTTATCTATAACAACGTAGCAATGGTTTGAAATTAGACAAATTTAGATTAGGTGCGATATAGGTAAACACTGGTTTATAAATAGAGTAGTGGATGAGTGGAACAAGTTACCAATCATCATCGTTAACACGAACACGCTGGTTGGCTTCAAATATAGGTTTGACGGATATATGACAGATAGGGGTTGGGTGTATATGGGACTGCCCAGTTTGGCTGGATGGGCCAATAGGCCCGCTGGAGTTTCCTCCATTGTTATATTCTTATGAATGATATGAGACCCACTTATCCACCACAAATGGGAGAAGAGCTTTTAGAAAATGGGTAACATTAAAATAGGTTACGTCATTA
>NW_024714244.1:0-28978 GCF_018991925.1 Homarus americanus
TCCCCTGATTGAGTATAACAAAGTCCCCTGATCCTAGTATAACAAAGCCCCCTGGACGAGTATAACAAAGTCTCCTAATCCGAGTAGAACAAAGTCCCCTGATCGAGTATAACAAATCCCATGATCGAGTATAACAAAGTCCCTTGTGGAGAATAACAAAGTCCCCTGGTCGAGTATAACAAAGTTTTCTAATCGAGCATAACAAAGGCCCCTGTTCGAGTATAACAAAGTCCTCTGATCAAGTATAACAAAGTCCCCTGATCGAGTATAACAAATTCCCGTAATCAAGTATAACAAAGTCCCCTCATCGAGTATAACATATCCTTTGTTCGAGTATAATAAAGTCCTCTGGTCGAGTATGACAAAGTCCCCTGATCGATTATAACAAAGTCCCCTGTTCGAGTATAACAAAAACCCTGATCGAGTATAACAAAGGCCCCTAATCGAGTATAACAAAGTCCCCTGATTGAGTATAACAAAGTCCCCTGATCGAATATAACAAAGTCCTCTGGATGAGTATAACAAAGTCCCCTGATCGAGTATAACATATCCCTGATCGAGTATAACAAAGTCCTCTGGTCGAGTATAAAAAAGTCCCCTGATCGCTTATAACAAAGTCCCCTAGTCGTGTATAACAAAGTCCCCTGATCGAGGATAACAAAGTCCCTGGTGGAGTATAACAAAGTCCCCTGATCGAGTATAACATATCCCCTGATCGAGTATAACAACAAAGTCCCCTGATCGAGGATAACAAAGTCCCTGGTGGAGTATAACAAAGTCCCCTGATCGAGTATAAAATATCCCCTGATCGAGTATAACAAATTCCCTGGTGGAGTATAACAAAGTCCCCTGATCGAGTATAACAAAGTATCCACGTCGAGATAACAAATTTTTCTAATCGAGTATAACAAAGGCCCCTGGTCGAGTATAACAAAGTCCCCTGATCGTGTATAACAAAAGTCCCCTGATCGAGTATAACAAAGTCCCATTGATCGAGTATAAAAAAGTCCCCTGGCCCAGTATAACAAAGTCCCAGATCGAGCATAACAATGTCCCCTGATCGATTATAACAAAGTCCCCTGGTCGAGTATAACAAAGTCCCCTGATCGAGTATCACAAAGTCCCCTGGTCGAGTATAACAAAGTCCCCTGATCGAGTATAACAAAGCCCCATCATCGAGTATAACAAAGTCCCCTAATCGAGTATAACAAAGCCCCCTGGACGAGTATAACAAAGTTCCCTGTTCGAGTATAACAAAGTCCCATAATCGAGTATAACAAAGTCCCCTGGTCAAGTATAACAAAGTCCCCTGATCGATTATAACAAAGTCCCTTGGTCGAGTATAACAATGGCCGTGGTCGAGTTAGACAAAGTCCCATGATCGAGTATAACAAAGTCCCCTGATCGAGTATAACAAAGCCCCATGATCGAATATAACAAAGTTCCCTGATCGAGTATAACATATCCCCTGATCGAATATAACAAAGTCCCTGGTGGAGTATAACAAAGTCCCCTGATCGAGTATCACAAAGTCTCCTGGTCGAGTATAACAAAGTTTTCTAATCGAGTATTACAAAGGCCCCTCGACGAGTATAACAAAGTCCTCTAATCAAGTATAACATATCCCCTGATTGAGTATAATAAAGTCCCCTTATCGAGTATAACAAAGTCCCCCGGTCGAGTATAGCAAAGGGCCCTGATCGAGTAAGACAAAGTCCCCTGATCGAGTATAACAAAGTCCCCTAATCGAGTATAACAAAGCCCCCTGGATGAGTATAACAAAGTTCCCTGATCGAGTATAACAAAGTCCCCTGAGCGAGGATAATTAAGTCCCCTGGTCCAATATAACAAAGTCCCCTGATCGAGTATAACAAAGTCCCCTGTTTGAGTATAACAAAGCCCCCTGATCAAGTATAACAAAGGCCCCTCATCGAGTATAACAAAGTCCATTGGTCAAGTAAAAAAAAGTTCCCTTGTCGAGTATAACAAAGTCCCTGATCGAGTATAACAAAGACCCTGGTCGAGTATAGCAAAGTCCCCTGATCGAGTATAACAAAGCCTCCTGATCGAATATAACAAAGTCCCCTGATCGAGTATAACAAAGCCCCCTGGATGAGTATAACAAAGTTCCCTTATCGAGTATAACAAAGTCCCCTGATCGAATATAACAAAGTCCCCTGGTCCAGTACAACAAAGTTCCTTGATCGAGTATAACAAAGTCCCCTGGTTGAGTATAACAAAGTCCCCTGATCAAGTATAACATATCCCCTGATTGAGTATAACAAAGTCCTCTGGTCGAGAATAAAAAAGTCCCCTGATCGAGTATAACAAAGTCCCCTGGTCGAGTATAACAAAGTCCCCTCATCGAGTATAACAAAAGCCCTCATCGAATATAACAAAGTCCATTGGTCAAGTATAAAAAAGTTCCCTGGTCGAGTATAACAAAGTCTCCTGATCGAGTATAAAAATACCCTAACCGAGTATAACAAAGACCCCTGCTCGAGAAAAACAAAGTCCCCTGATCGAGTATAACAAAGTCCCCTGATAGAGTATAACAAAGCCCCCTGGATGAGTATAACAAAGTTCCCTGATCGAGTATAACAAAGTCCCCTGATCGAGTATAACAAATTCCCCTGGGCCAGTATAACAAAGTCCCCTGATCGAGTATAACATATCCCCTGATCGAGTATAACAACGTCTCCTGGCCCAGGTTAACAAAGTCCCCAGATCGAGCATAACAAAGTCCCCTAATCGATTATAACAAAGTCCCCTGGTCGAGTACAACAAAGGGCCCTGATCGAGTAAGACAAAGTCCCTTCATCGAGTATAACAAATTCCCCTGATCCTAGTATAACAAAGCCCCCTGGACGAGTATAACAAAGTCCCCTGATCCGAGTAGAACAAAGTCCCCTAATCAAGTATAACAAAGTCCCCTGGTCAAGTATAACAAAGTCCCCTGATCGAGTGTAACATATCCCCCTCTCGAGTATTACAAAGTCTCCTGGCCCAGTATAACAAAGTCCCCAGATCGAGCGTAACAAAGTCCCCTGATCGATTATAACAAAGTCCCCTGGCCGATTTTAACAATGGCCCTCGTCGAGTTCGACAAAGTCCCCTGATCGAGTATAACAAAGACCCCTGATCGAGTAGAACAAAGCCCCCTGGACGAGTATAACAAAGACCCCTGATCGAGTATAACAAAGTTCCCTGATCGAGAATAACATATCCCCTGATCGAATATAACAAAGTCCCTGGTGGAGTATAACAAAGTCCCCTGATCGAGTATCACAAAGTCTCCTGGTCGAGTATAACAAAGTTTTCTAATCGAGTATTACAAAGGCCCCAAGACGAGGATAACAAAGTCCTCTGATCAAGTATAACATATCCCCTGATTGAGTAGAATAAAGTCCCCTTATCGAGTATAACAAAGTCCCCCGGTCGAGTTTAGCAAAGGGCCCTGATCGAGTAAGACAAAGTCCCCTGATCGAGTATAACAAAGTCCCCTGATCGAGTATAACAAAGCCCCCTGGATGAGTATAACAAAGTTCCCTGATCGAGTATAACAAAGTCCCCTGAGCGAGTATAATTAAGTCCCATGGTCCAGTATAACAAAGTCCCTTGATCGAGTATAACAAAGTCCCCTGGTTGAGTATAACAAAGTTCCCTGATCAAGTATAACAAAGGCCCCTCATCGAGTATAACAAAGTCCATTGGTCAAGTAAAAAAAAGTTCCCTTGTCGATTATAACAAAGTCCCTGATCGAGTATAACAAAGTCCCCTGGTCGAGTATAGCAAAGTCCCCTGATCGAGTATAACAAAGCCTCCTGATCGAATATAACAAAGTCCCCTGGTCCAGTACAACAAAGTTCCTTGATCGAGTATAACAAAGTCCCCTGGTTGAGTATAACAAAGTCCCCTGATCAAGTATAACATATCCCCTGATTGAGTATAGCAAAGTCCTCTGGTCGAGTATAAAAAAGTCCCCTGATCGCTTATAACAAAGTCCCCTAGTCGTGTATAACAAAGTCCCCTGATCGAGGATAACAAAGTCCCTGGTGGAGTATAACAAAGTCCCCTGATCGAGTATAAAATATTCCCTGATCGAGTATAACAAATTCCCTGGTGGAGTATAACAAAGTCCCCTGATCGAGTATAACAAAGTATCCACGTCGAGATAAAAATTTTTTCTAATCGAGTATAACAAAGGCCCCTGGTCGAGTATAACAAAGTCCCCTGATCGTGTATAACAAAAGTCCCCTGATCGAGTATAACAAAGTCCCATTGATCGAGTATAAAAAAGTCCCCTGGCCCAGTATAACAAAGTCCCAGATCGAGCATAACAAAGTCCCCTGATCGATTATAACAAAGTCCCCTGGTCGAGTATAACAAAGTCCCCTGATCGAGTATAACAAAGTCCCCTGGTCGAGTATAACAAAGTCCCCTGATTGAGTATAACAAAGCCCCATCATCGAGTATAACAAAGTCCCCTAATCGAGTATAACAAAGCCCCCTGGACGAGTATAACAAAGTTCCCTGTTCGAGTATAACAAAGTCCCATAATCGAGTATAACAAAGTCCCCTGGTCAAGTATAACAAAGTCCCCTGATCGATTATAACAAAGTCCCTTGGTCGAGTATAACAATGGCCGTGGTCGAGTTAGACAAAGTCCCATGATCGAGTATAACAAAGTCCCCTGATCGAGTATAACAAAGCCCCCTGATCGAATATAACAAAGTTCCCTGATCGAGTATAACATATCCCCTGATCGATTATAACAAAGTCCCCTGGTCGAGTATAACAAAAACCCTGATCGAGTATAACAAAGGCCCCTCATCGAGTATAGCAAAGTCCATAGGTCAAATATAAGAAAGTCCACTGATCGAGTATGACAAAGTCCCCTGATCAAGTATAAAAAAGTCCCCTGGTCGAGTATAACAAAGTCCCCTGATTGAGTATAACAAAGTTCACTTATCGAGTATAACAAAGTCCCCTAATCGAGTATAACAAAGTCCCCTGGTCGAGTATAGCAAACTCCCCTGATCGAGTATAACAAAGCCTCCTCATCGAGCATAACAAAGGCCCCTAATCGAGTATAACAAAGTCCCCTGATTGAGTATAACAAAGTCCCCTGATCGAATATAACAAAGTCCTCTGGATGAGTATAACAAAGTCCCCTGATCGAGTATAACATATCCCCTGATCGAGTATAACAAAGTCCTCTGGTCGAGTATAAAAAAGTCCCCTGATCGCTTATAACAAAGTCCCCTAGTCGTGTATAACAAAGTCCCCTGATCGAGGATAACAAAGTCCCTGGTGGAGTATAACAAAGTCCCCTGATCGAGTATAACAAATTATCCACGTCGAGATAAAAAAAATTTCTAATCGAGTATAACAAAGGCCTCTAGTCGAGTATAACAAAGTCCCCTGATCGAGTATAACAAAGTATCCACGTCGAGATAAAAAAATTTTCTAATCGAGTATAACAAAGGCCCCTGGTCGAGTATAACAAAGTCCCCTGATCGTGTATAACAAAAGTCCCCTGATAGAGTATAACAAAGTCCCATTGATCGAGTATAAAAAAGTCCCCTGGCCCAGTATAACAAAGTCCCAGATCGAGCATAACAAAGTCCCCTGATCGATTATAACAAAGTCCCCTGGTCGAGTATAACAAAGTCCTGATGAGTATAACAAAGTCCCCTGGTCGAGTATATAACAAAGTCCCTGATCGAGTATAACATATCCCCTGATCGAGTATAACAAAGTCCTCTGGTCGAGTATAAAAAAGTCCCCTGATCGCTTATAACAAAGTCCCCTAGTCGTGTATAACAAAGTCCCCTGATCGAGGATAACAAAGTCCCTGGGCCAGTATAACAAAGTCCCCTGATCGAGTATAACATATCCCCTGATCGAGTATAACAACGTCTCCTGGCCCAGGTTAACAAAGTCCCCACATCGAGCATAACAAAGTCCCCTAATCGATTATAACAAAGTCCCCTGGTCGAGTACAACAAAGGGCCCTGATCGAGTAAGACAAAGTCCCCTCATCGAGTATAACAAATTCCCCTGATCCTAGTATAACAAAGCCCCCTGGACGAGTATAACAATGTCCCCTGATCCGAGTAGAACAAAGTCCCCTAATCAAGTATAACAAAGTCCCCTGGTCAAGTATAACAAAGTCCCCTGATCGAGTATAACATATCCCCCTCTCGAGTATTACAAAGTCTCCTGGCCCAGTATAACAAAGTCCCCAGATCGAGCGTAACAAAGTCCCCTGATCGATTATAACAAAGTCCCCTGGTCGGGTATAACAATGGCCCTCGTCGAGTTAGACAAAGTCCCCTGATCGAGTATAACAAAGACCCCTGATCGAGTATAACAAAGCCCCCTGGACGAGTATAACAAAGACCCCTGATCGAGTATAACAAAGTTCCCTGATCGAGAATAACATATCCCCTGATCGAATATAACAAAGTCCCTGGTGGAGTATAACAAAGTCCCCTGATCGAGTATCACAAAGTCTCCTGGTCGAGTATAACAAAGTTTTCTAATCGAGTATTACAAAGGCCCCAAGACGAGTATAACAAAGTCCTCTGATCAAGTATAACATATCCCCTGATTGAGTATAATAAAGTCCCCTTATCGAGTATAACAAAGTCCCCCGGTCGAGTTTAGCAAAGGGCCCTGATCGAGTAAGACAAAGTCCCCTGATCGAGTATAACAAAGTCCCCTGATCGAGTATAGCAAAGCCCCCTGGATGAATATAACAAAGTTCCCTGATCGAGTATAACAAAGTCCCCTGAGCGAGTATAATTAAGTCCCCTGGTCCAGTATAACAAAGTCCCTTGATCGAGTATAACAAAGTCCCCTGGTTGAGTATAACAAAGTTCCCTGATCAAGTATAACAAAGGCCCCTCATCATAACAAAGTCCATTGGTCAAGTAAAAAAAAGTTCCCTGGTCGAGTACAACAAAGTCCCTGATCGAGTATAACAAAGTCCCCTGGTCGAGTATAGCAAAGTCCCCTGATCGAGTATAACAAAGCCTCCTGATCGAATATAACAAAGTCCCCTGATCGAGTATAACAAAGCCCCCTGGATGAGTATAACAAAGTTCCCTGATCGAGTATAACAAAGTCCCCTGATCGAGTATAACAAAGTCCCCTGGTCCAGTATAACATTTTCCCTGAACGAGTATAACAAAGTCCCCTGGTTGAGTATAACAAAGTCCCCTGATCAAGTATTACATATGCCCTGATTTTGTATAACAAAGTCCTCTGGTCGAGAATAAAAAAGTCCCCTGATCGAGTATAACAAAGTCCCCAGGTCGAGTATAACAAAGTCCCCTCTTCGAGTATAACAAAGGCCCCTCATCGAGTATAACAAAGTCCATTGGTCATGTATAAAAAAGTTCCCTGGTCGAGTATAACAAAATCCCTTCATCGAGTATAACAAAGTCCCCTGGCTCGAGTATAGCAAAGTCCCCTGATCGAGTATAACAAAGCCTCCTGATCAGGTATAACAAAATCTAATCGAGTATAGCAAAGCCACCTGCTCGAGTATAACAAAAGTCTAGTGATCGAGTATAACAAAGTCCCTGATCGAGTATAAAAAAGCCCTCGATGAGTATAACAAAGTTCTGATCGAGTATAACAAAAGTCCCCTGATCGAGTATAACAAAGTCCCTGGTTGAGTACAACAAAGTCCCCTGATCAAGTATAACATATCCCTATAACATATCCCCTGATTGAGTATAACAAAGTCCCCTGATCCTAGTATAACAAAGCCCCCTGGACGAGTATAACAAAGACCCCTGATCCGAGTAGAACAAAGTCCCCTGATCGAGTATAACAAATCCTAATGATCGAGTATAACAAAGTCCCTGGTGGAGAATAGCAAAGTCCCCTGGTCGAGTATAACAAAGTTTTCTAATCGAGCATAACAAAGGCCCCTGTTCGAGTATAACAAAGTCCTCTGATCAAGTATAACAAAGTCCCCTGATCGTGTATAACAAAGTCCCGTAATCAAGTATAACAAAGTCCCCTGATCGAGTATAACAAAGTCCCCTCATCGAGTATAACATATCCTTTGATCGAGTATAATAAAGTCCTCTGGTCGAGTATGACAAAGTCCCCTGATCGATTATAACAAAGTCCCCTGGTCGAGTATAACAAAAACCCTGATCGAGTATAACAAAGGCCCCTCATCGAGTATAGCAAAGTCCATAGGTCAAATATAAGAAAGTCCACTGATCGAGTATGACAAAGTCCCCTGATCAAGTATAAAAAAGTCCCCTGGTCGAGTAAAACAAAGTCCCCTGATTGAGTATAACAAAGTTCACTTATCGAGTATAACAAAGTCCCCTAATCGAGTATAACAAAGTCCCCTGGTCGAGTATAGCAAACTCCCCTGATCGAGTATAATAAAGCCTCCTCATCGAGCATAACAAAGGCCCCTAATCGAGTATAACAAAGTCCCCTGATTGAGTATAACAAAGTCCCCTGATCGAATATAACAAAGTCCTCTGGATGAGTATAACAAAATCCCCTGATCGAGTATTACATATCCCCTGATCGAGTATAACAAAGTCCTCTGGTCGAGTATAAAAAAGTCCCCTGATCGCTTATAACAAAGTCCCCTAGTCGTGTATAACAAAGTCTCCTGATCGAGGATAACAAAGTCCCTGGTGGAGTATAACAAAGTCCCCTGATCGAGTATAACATATCCCCTGATCGAGTATAACAAATTCCCTGGTGGAGTATAACAAAGTCCCCTGATCGAGTATAACAAAGTATCCACGTCGAGATAACAAATTTTTCTAATCGAGTATAACAAAGGCCCCTGGTCGAGTATAACAAAGTCCCCTGATCGTGTATAACAAAAGTCCCCTGATCGAGTATAACAAAGTCCCATTGATCGAGTATGAAAAAGTCCCCTGGCCCAGTATAACAAAGTCCTAGATCGAGCATAACAAAGTCCCCTGATCGATTATAACAAAGTCCCCTGGTCGAGTATAACAAAGTCTCCTGATCGAGTATAACAAAGTCCCCTGGTCGAGTATAACAAAGTCCCCTGATTGAGTATAACAAAGCCCCATCATCGAGTATAACAAAGTCCCATAATCGAGTATAACAAAGCCCCCTGGACGAGTATAACAAAGTTCCCTGTTCGAGTATAACAAAGTCCCATAATCGAGTATAACAAAGTCCCCTGGTCAAGTATAACAAAGTCCCCTGATCGATTATAACAAAGTCCCTTGGTCGAGTATAACAATGGCCCTGGTCGAGTTAGACAAAGTCCCATGATCGAGTATAACAAAGTCCCCTGATCGAGTATAACAAAGCCCCCTGATCGAATATAACAAAGTTCCCTGATCGAGTATAACATATCCCCTGATCGAATATAACAAAGTCCCTGGTGGAGTATAACAAAGTCCCCTGATCGAGTATCACAAAGTCTCCTGGTCGAGTATAACAAAGTTTTCTAATCGAGTATTACAAAGGCCCCTCGACGAGTATAACAAAGTCCTCTAATCAAGTATAACATATCCCCTGATTGAGTATAATAAAGTCCCCTTTTCGAGTATAATAAAGTCCCCCGGTCGAGTATAGCAAAGTGCCCTGATCGAGTAAGACAAAGTCCCCTGATCGAGTATAACAAAGTCCCCTAATCGAGTATAACAAAGCCCCCTGGATGAGTATAACAAAGTTCCCTGATCGAGTATAACAAAGTCCCCTGAGCGAGTATAATTAAGTCCCCTGGTCCAGTATAACAAAGTCCCCTGATCGAGTATAACAAAGTCCCCCGTTTGAGTATAACAAAGCCCCCTGATCAAGTATAACAAAGGCCCCTCATCGAGTATAACAAAGTCCATTGGTCAAGTAAAAAAAAGTTCCCTTGTCGAGTATAACAAAGTCCCTGATCGAGTATAACAAAGACCCTGGTCGAGTATAGCAAAGTCCCCTGATCGAGTATAACAAAGCCTCCTGATCGAATATAACAAAGTCCCCTGATCGAGTATAACATATCCCTGATCCAGAAATTATAACAACGTCTCCTGGCCAGGTTAACAAAGTCCCCAGATCGAGCATAACAAAGTCCCCTAATCGATTATAACAAAGTCCCCTGGTCGAGTACAACAAAGGGCCCTGATCGAGTAAGACAAAGTCCCCTCATCGAGTATAACAATTTCCCCTGATCCTAGTATAACAAAGCCCCCTGGACGAGTATAACAAAGTCCCCTGATCCGAGTAGAACAAAGTCACCTAATCAAGTATAACAAAGTCCCCTGGTCAAGTATAACAAAGTCCCCTGATCGAGTATAACATATCCCCCTCTCGAGTATAACAACGTCTCCTGGCCCAGGTTAACAAAGTCCCAGATCGAGCATAACAAGTCCCCTAATCGATTATAACAAAGTCCCCTGGTCAAGTATAACAAAGACCCTGATCGAGTAAGACAAAAACCCCTGATCGAATATAACAAAGTCCCCTGATCGAGTATAACAAATCCCTCTGGACGAGTATAACAAAGTCCCCTGATCGAGTATAACAAAGTCCCCTGATCGAGTATTACACATCCCCTGATCGAATATAACAAAGTCCCTGGTGGAGTATAACAAAGTCCCCTGATCGAGTATCACAAAGTCTCCTGGTCGAGTATAACAAAGTTTTCTAATCGAGTATTACAAAGGCCCCAAGACGAGTATAACAAAGTCCTCTGATCAAGTATAACATATCCCCTCATCGAGTATAACAAAGTCCATTGGTCAAGTAAAAAAAAGTTCCCTTGTCGATTATAACAAAGTCCCTTATCGAGTATAACAAAGTCCCCCCATCGAGTTTAGCAAAGGGCCCTGATCGAGTAAGACAAAGTCCCCTGATCGAGTATAACAAAGTCCCCTGATCGAGTATAACAAAGCCCCCTGGATGAGTATAACAAAGTTCCCTGATCGAGTATAACAAAAAGTCCCTGGCGAGTATAATTCTCCCTGGTCCAGTATAACAAGTCCCTTGATCCGAGTATAACAAAGTCCCTGGTTGAGTATAACAAAGTTCCTGATCCAAGTATAACAATGGCCCTCATCCCAGGTATAACAAGAGTCCATTGGTCCAAGTAAAAAAATTCCTGAGGTCAAAGAGTATAAACAAAAGAGTCCCTGATCGAGAGTATAACAATGTCCCCTGGTCGAGTATAGCAAACTCCCCTGATCGAGTATAACAAAGCCTCCTGATCGAATATAACAAAGTCCCCTGATCGAGTATAACAAAGCCCCCTGGATGAGTATAACAAAGTTCCCTGATCGAGTATATCAAAGTCCCCTGATCGAGTATAACAAAGTCTCCTGGTCCAGTATAACATTTTCCCTGAACGAGTATAACAAAGTCCCCTGGTTGAGTATAACAAAGTCCCCTGATCAAGTATAACATATGCCCTGATTTTGTATAACAAAGTCCTCTGGTCGAGAAAAAAAAAGTCCCCTGATCGAGTATAACAAAGTCCCCTGGTCGAGTGCAACAAAGTCCCCTCTTCGAGTATAACAAAGGCCCCTCATCGAATATAACAAAGTCCATTGGTCATGTATAAAAAAGTTCCCTGGTGGAGTATAACAAAATCCCTTCATCGAGTATAACAAAGTCCCCTGGCTCGAGTATAGCAAAGTCCCCTGATCGAGTATAACAAAGCCTCCTGATCGAGTATAACAAAATCCCCTAATCGAGTATAACAAAGCCACCTGCTCGAGTATAACAAAGTCCCCTGTTTGAGTATAACAAAGTCCCCTGATCGAGTATAACAAAGCCCCCTCGATGAGTATAACAAAGTTCCCTGATCGAGTATAACAAAGTCCCATGATCGAGTATAACAAAGTCCCCTGGTCCAGTATAACAAAGTCCCCTGATCGAGTATAACATATCCCCTAATCGAGTATAACAAAGTCCCCTGATCCTTGTATAACAAAGCCCCCTGAACGAGTATAACAAATCCTGATCCAGCATTAGAACAAAGTCCCCTGATCGAGTATAACAAATCCCATGATCGAGTATAACAAAGTCCCTTGTGGAGAATAACAAAGTCCCCTGGTCGAGTATAACAAAGTTTTCTAATCGAGCATAACAAAGGCCCCTGTTCGAGTATAACAAAGTCCTCTGATCAAGTATAACAAAGTCCCCTGATCGAGTATAACAAATTCCCGTAATCAAGTATAACAAAGTCCCCTGATCGAGTATAACAAAGTCCCCTCATCGAGTATAACATATCCTTTGTTCGAGTATAATAAAGTCCTCTGGTCGAGTATGACAAAGTCCCCTGATCGATTATAACAAAGTCCCCTGGTCGAGTATAACAAAAACCCTGATCGAGTATAACAAAAGCCCCTCATCGAGTATAGCAAAGTCCATAGGTCAAATATAAGAAAGTCCACTGATCGAGTATGACAAAGTCCCCTGATCAAGTATAAAAAAGTCCCCTGGTCGAGTATAACAAAGTCCCCTGATTGAGTATAACAAAGTTCACTTATCGAGTATAACAAAGTCCCCTAATCGGGTATAACAAAGTCCCCTGGTCGAGTATAGCAAACTCCCCTGATCGAGTATAACAAAGCCTCCTCATCGATAACAAAGGCCCCTAATCGAGTATAACAAAGTCCCCTGATTGAGTATAACAAAGTCCCCTGATCGAATATAACAAAGTCCTCTGGATGAGTATAACAAAGTCCCCTGATCGAGTATAACATATCCCTGATCGAGTATAACAAAGTCCTCTGGTCGAGTATAAAAAAGTCCCCTGATCGCTTATAACAAAGTCCCCTAGTCGTGTATAACAAAGTCCCCTGATCGAGGATAACAAAGTCCCTGGTGGAGTATAACAAAGTCCCCTGATCGAGTATAACATATCCCCTGATCGAGTATAACAAAGTCCCTGGTGGAGAATAACAAAGTCCCCTGATCGAGTATAACAAAGTATCCACGTCGAGATAACAAATTTTTCTAATCGAGTATAACAAAGGCCCCTGGTCGAGTATAACAAAGTCCCCTGATCATGTATAACAAAAGTCCCCTGATCGAGTATAACAAAGTCCCATTGATCGAGTATAAAAAAGTCCCCTGGCCCAGTATAACAAAGTCCCAGATCGAGCATAACAAAGTCCCGTGATCGATTATAACAAAGTCCCCTGGTCGAGTATAACAAAGTCCCCTGATCGAGTATAACAAAGTCCCCTGGTCGAGTATAACAAAGTCCCCTGATTGAGTATAACAAAGCCCCGTCATCGAGTATAACAAAGTCCCCTAATCGAGTATAACAAAGCCCCCTGGACGAGTATAACAAAGTTCCCTGTTCGAGTATAACAAAGTCCCATAATCGAGCATAACAAAGTCCCCTGGTCAAGTATAACAAAGTCCCCTGATCGATTATAACAAAGTCCCTTGGTCGAGTATAACAATGGCCGTGGTCGAGTTAGACAAAGTCCCATGATCGAGTATAACAAAGTCCCCTGATCAAGTATAACAAAGCCCCCTGATCGAATATAACAAAGTTCCCTGATCGAGTATAACATATCCCCTGATCGAATATAACAAAGTCCCTGGTGGAGTATAACAAAGTCCCCTGATCGAGTATCACAAAGTCTCCTGGTCGAGTATAACAAAGTTTTCTAATCGAGTATTACAAAAGGCCCTCGACAGGTATAACCACGGGAATCCTCTAATCAAGTATAATAACATATCCCTGATTGGGTATAATAAAGTCCCTTATCAGGTATAACAAAGTCCCCGGTCAGGTATAGCAAAAGGGCCCTGATCGAGAGTAAGACAAGTCCCCTGATCGAGTATAACAAAGTCCTCTGGTCGAGTATAAAAAAGTCCCCTGATCGCATATAACAAAGTCCCCTAGTCGTGTATAACAAAGTCCCCTGATCGAGGATAACAAAGTCCCTGGTGGAGTATAACAAAGTCCCCTGATCGAGTATAACAAAGTCCCCTGTTTGAGTATAACAAAGCCCCCTGATCAAGTATAACAAAGGCCCCTCATCGAGTATAACAAAGTCCATTGGTCAAGTAAAAAAAAGTTCCCTTGTCGAGTATAACAAATTCCCTGATCGAGTATAACAAAGACCCTGGTCGAGTATAGCAAAGTCCCCTGATCGAGTATAACAAATTCCCCTGGGCCAGTATAACAAAGTCCCCTGATCGAGTATAACATATCCCCTGATCGAGTATAACAACGTCTCCTGGCCCAGGTTAACAAAGTCCCCAGATCGAGCATAACAAAGTCCCCTAATCGATTATAACAAAGTCCCCTGGTCGAGTACAACAAAGGGCCCTGATCGAGTAAGACAAAGTCCCCTCATCAAGTATAACAAATTCCCCTGATCCTAGTATAACAAAGCCCCCTGGACGAGTATAACAAAATCCCCTGATCCGAGTAGAACAAAGTCCCCTAATCAAGTATAACAAAGTCCCCTGGTCAAGTATAACAAAGTCCCCTGATCGCGTATAACATATCCCCCTCTCGAGTATTACAAAGTCTCCTGGCCCAGTATAACAAAGTCCCCAGATCGAGCGTAACAAAGTCCCCTGATCGATTTTAACAAAGTCCCTTGGTCGAGTATAACAATGGCCCTCGTCGAGTTAGACAAAGTCCCCTGATCGAGTATAACAAAGACCCCTGATCGAGTATAACAAAGCCCCCTGGACGAGTATAACAAAGACCCCTGATCGAGTATACCAAACTTCCCTGATCGAGAATAACATATCCCCTGATCGAATATAACAAAGTCCCTGGTGGAGTATAACAAAGTCCCCTGATCGAGTATCACAAAGTCTTCTGGTCGAGTATAACAAAGTTTTCTAATCGAGTATTACAAATCCCCAAGACGAGTATAACAAAGTCCTCTGATCAAGTATAACATATCCCCTGATTGAGTATAATAAAGTCCCCTTATCGAGTATAACAAAGTCCCCCGGTCGAGTTTAGCAAAGGGCCCTGATCGAGTAAGACAAAGTCCCCTGATCGATAATAACAAAGTCCCCTGATCGAGTATAACAAAGCCCCCTGGATGAGTATAACAAAGTTCCCTGATCGAGTATAACAAAGTCCCCTGAGCGAGTATAATTAAGTCCCATGGTCCAGTATAACAAAGTCCCTTGATCGAGTATAACAAAGTCCCCTGGTTGAGTATAACAAAGTTCCCTGATCAAGTATAACAAAGGCCCCTCATCGAGTATAACAAAGTACATTGGTCAAGTAAAAAAAAGTTCCCTTGTCGATTATAACAAAGTCCCTGATCGAGTATAACAAAGTCCCCTGGTCGAGTATAGCAAAGTCCCCTGATCGAGTATAACAAAGCCTCCTGATCGAATATAACAAAGTCCCCTGATCGAGTATAACAAATCCCCCTGGATGAGTATAACAAAGTTCCCTGATCGAGTATAACAAAGTCCCCTGATCGAGTATAACAAAGTCCCCTGGTCCAGTACAACAAAGTTCCTTGATCGAGTATAACAAAGTCCCCTGGTTGAGTATAACAAAGTCCCCTGATCAAGTATAACATATCCCCTGATTGAGTATAACAAAGTCCTCTGGTCGAGAATAAAACAGTCCCCTGATCGAGTATAACAAAGTCCCCTGGTCGAGTATAACAAAGTCCCCTCATCGAGTATAACAAAAGCCCCTCATCGAATATAACAAAGTCCATTGGTCAAGTATAAAAAAGTTCCCTGGTCGAGTATTACAAAGTCTCCTGATCGAGTATAAAAAATACCCTAACCGAGTATAACAAAGACCCCTGCTCGAGAAAAACAAAGTCCCCTGATCGAGTATAACAAAGTCCCCTGATAGAGTATAACAAAGCCCCCTGGATGAGTATAACAAAGTTCCCTGATCGAGTATAACAAAGTCCCCTGATCGAGTATAACAAATTCCCCTGGGCCAGTATAACAAAGTCCCCTGATCGAGTATAACATATCCCCTGATCGAGTATAACAACGTCTCCTGGCCCAGGTTAACAAAGTCCCCAGATCGAGCATAACAAAGTCCCCTAATCGATTATAACAAAGTCCCCTGGTCGAGTATAACAATGGCCCTCGTCGAGTTAGACAAAGTCCCCTGATCGAGTATAACAAAGACCCCTGATCGAGTATAACAAAGCTCCCTGGACGAGTATAACAAAGACCCCTGATCGAGTATAACAAAGTTCCCTGATCGAGAATAACATATCCCCTGATCGAATATAACAAACTCCCTGGTGGAGTATAACAAAGTCCCCTGATCGAGTATCACAAAGTCTCCTGGTCGAGTATAACAAAGTTTTCTAATCGAGTATTACAAAGGCCCCAAGACGAGTATAACAAAGTCCTCTGATCAAGTATAACATATCCCCTGATTGAGTATAATAAAGTCCCCTTATCGAGTATAACAAAGTCCCCCGGTCGAGTTTAGCAAAGGGCCCTGATCGAGTAAGACAAAGTCCCCTGATCGAGTATAACAAAGTCCCCTGATCGAGTATAACAAAGCCCCCTGGATGAGTATAACAAAGTTCCCTGATCGAGTATAACAAAGTCCCCTGAGCGAGTATAATTAAGTCCCCTGGTCCAGTATAACAAAGTCCCTTGATCGAGTATAACAAAGTCCCCTGGTTGAGTATAACAAAGTTCCCTGATCAAGTATAACAAAGGCCCCTCATCGAGTATAACAAAGTCCATTGGTCAAGTAAAAAAAAGTTCCCTGGTCGAGTATAACAAAGTCCCTGATCGAGTATAACAATGTCCCCTGGTCGAGTATAGCAAACTCCCCTGATCGAGAGTATATATAACAAAGCCCTTGACTCCAATGGTAACAAAGTCCCCTGATCGAGTATAACAAAGCCCCCTGGATGAGTATAACAAAGTTCCCTGATCGAGTATAACAAAGCCCCCTGATCGAGTATAACAAAGTCCCCTGGTCCAGTATAACATTTTCCTGAACGAGTATAACAAAGTCCCCTGGTTGAGTATAACAAAGTCCCCTGATCAAGTATTACATATGCCCTGATTTTGTATAACAAAGTCCTCTGGTCGAGAATAAAAAAGTCCCCTGATCGAGTATAACAAAGTCCCCTGGTCGAGTATAACAAAGTCCCCTCTTCGAGTATAACAAAGGCCCCTCATCGAGTATAACAAAGTCCATTGGTCATGTATAAAAAAGTTCCCTTGTCGAGTATAACAAAATCCCTTCATCGAGTATAACAAAGTCCCCTGGCTCGAGTATAGCAAAGTCCCCTGATCGAGTATAACAAAGCCTCCTGATCGAGTATAACAAAATCCCCTAATCGAGTATAACAAATCCACCTGCTCGAGTATAACAAAGTCCCCTGATCGAGTATAACAAAGTCCCTTGATCGAGTATAACAAAGCCCCCTCGATGAGTATAACATAGTTCCCTGATCGAGTAAAACAAAGTCCCCTGATCGAGTATAACAAAGTCCCCTGGTCCAGTATAACAAAGTCCCCTGATCGAGTATAACATATCCCCTAATCGAGTATAACGAAGTCCCCTGATCCTAGTATAACAAAGCCCCCTGAACGATTATAACAAAGTCCCCTGAACCGAGTATAACAAAGTCCCCTGTTCGAGTATAACATATCCCCTCATCGAGTATAACAAAGTCCCTGGTGGAGAATAACAAAGTCACCTGGTCGAGTATAACAAAGTTTTCTACTCGATCATAACAAAGGCCCCTGGTCGATTAAAACAAAGTCCCCTGATCGAGTATAACAAAGTCTCAAGCAGTAAGCAACAAGTCCCCCATTCTGAGGAGCATAAGTCTCAAAATAGCATAACAAAGTCCCCATCTTGAGTGGCAACAAGTCTCCTTTGTTGAGAGCAACAAAGTCCCCTGATCAAGTATAAACAGTCTCCCTTATCGAGTATAACAAAGTCCATTGGTCATATAAAAAGTTCCCTGGTTTAGTATAACAAAAAGTCCCTGATCGAGTATATATAAGGCACAAAATCCCCTGGTCATACAGCAAAGTCCCCTGATTGAGTACAACAAAGCCCTGATCGAGTATAATGGAAGTCCCTGATCAGAGGAAGTGTACAAAGCCCGAGAATAACAAAGTTCCCTGATCGAGTATAACAAAGTCCCCTGATCGAGTATATCAAAGTCCCCTGGTCCAGTATAACAAAGTCCACCTGATCGAGAATAATAAAGACCCCTGGTTGAGTATAACAAAGTCCTCTGGTCGAGAATAAAAAAGTCCCCTGATCGAGTATAACAAAGTCCCCTGGTCGAGTATAACAAAGTCCCCTCATCGAGTATAACAAAGGTCCCTCATCGAGTAAAACAAAGTCCATTGGTCAAGTATAAAAAAGTTCCCTGGTCGAGTATAACAAAGTCTCCTGATCGAGTATAAAAAAATACCCAAATCGAGTATAACAAAGCCCCTGATCGAGTATAACAAAGTCCCCTGATAGAGTATAACAAAGCCCCCTCGATGAGTATAACAAAGTTCCCTGATCGAGTATAACAAAGTCCCCTGATCGAGTGTAACAAATTCCCCTGGGCCAGTATAACAAAGTCCCCTGTTCGAGTATAACATATCCCCTGATCGAGTATAACAACGTCTCCTGGCCCAGGTTAACAAAGTCCCCTGATCGAGAATAATAATGTCCCCTGGTTGAGTATAACAAAGTCCTCTGATCAAGTATAACATATCCCCTGATTGATTATAACAAAGTCCCCTGATCGAGTATAACAAATTCCCCTGATAGAGTATAACAAACCCCCCTGGATGAGTATAACAAAGTCCCCTGGTCCAGTATAACAAAGTCCCCTGATCGAGAATAATAAAGTCCCCTGGTTGAGTATAACAAAGTCCCCTGATCAAGTATAACATATCCCCTGATTGAGTATAACAAAGTCCCCTGATCGAGTATAACAAAGTTCCCTGATAGAGTATAACAAAGTCCCCTGGATGAGTATAACAAAGTTCCCTGATCGAGCATAACAAAGTCCCCTGATCGAGTATAACAAATTTCCCTGGGCCAGTATAACAAAGTCCCCTGATCGAGTATAACATATCCCCTGATCGAGAATAACAAAGTCCCCTGGTCGAGTATAACAAAATTTTCTAATCGAGCATAACAAAGGCCCCTGGTCGAGTATAACAAAGTCCCCTGATCGAGTATAACAATGTCCCCTGGTTGAGTATAAAAAAGTCCCCTGATCAAGTATAACATATCCCTATAATATATCCCCTGATTGAGTATAACAAAGTCCCCTGGTCGAGTATAAGAAAGTCCCCTCATCGAGTATAACAAAGGCCCCTCATCGAGTATAACAAAGTCTATTGGTCAAGTATAAAAAAGTTCCCTGGTCGAGTATAACAAAGTACCGTGATCGAGAATAACAAAGTCCCCTGGTCGAGTATAGCAAAGTCCCCTGATCGAGTATAACAAAGCCTCCTGATCGAGTATAACAAAGTCCCCTGATCGAGTATAACAAAGTCCCCTGATCGAATATAACAAAGCCCCCTGGATGAGTATAACAAAGTTCCCTGATCGAGTATAACAAATTCCCCTGATCGAGTATAACAAAATCCCCTAATCGAGAATAACAAAGCCCCCTGCTCTAGTATAACAAAGTCTCCTGATCGAGTATAACAAAGTCCCCTGATCGAGTATAACAAAGCCCCCTGGATGAGTATAACAAAGTTCCCTGATCGAGTATAACAACGTCCTATGATCGAGTATAACAAAGTCCCCTGGTCCAGTATAACAAAGTCCCCTGATCGAGTATAACATATCCCCTGATCGAGTATAACAACGTCTCCTGGCCCAGGTTAACAAAGTTGCCAGATGGAGCATAACAAAGTCCCCTAATCGATTATAACAAAGTCCCCTTGTCGAGTATAACAAAGGGCCCTGATCGAGTAAGACAAAGTCCCCTCATCGAGTATAACAAATTCCCTGATCCTAGTATAACAAAGCCCCCTGGACGTGTATAACAAAGTCCCCTGAACCGAGTATAACAAAGTCCCCTGATCGAGTATAAAATATCCCCTGATCGAGTATAACAAAGTCCCTGGTGGAGAATAACAAAGTCCCCTGGTCGAGTATAACAAAGTTATCTAATCGAGCATAACAAAGTCCCCTGGTCGAGTATAACAAAATCCTCTGATCAAGTATAAGTTATCTCCTATCAGTAAAGTCCTCGTCGAGTATGCACAAGTCCCTGATCGAGTAAAACAAAGTCCCCTGGTCGAGTATAACAAAGTCCCCTAATCGAGTATAACAAAGTTCCCTATTTGAGTATAACAAAATCCCCTGATCGAGTATAACAAAGTCCTCTGGATGAGTATAACAAAGTCCCTTGATTGAGTATAACATATCCCCTGAGCGAGTATAGCAAAGTCCTCTCGTCGAGTATAAAAAAGTCCCCTGATCTCTTATAACAAAGTACCCTAGTCGTGTATAAGAAAGTCCCCTGATCGCGTATAACAAAGTCCCTGGTGGAGTATAACAAAGTCCCCTGATCGAGTATAACATATCCCCTGATCGAGGATAACAAAGTCCCTGGTGGAGTATAACAAAGTCCTCTGATCGAGTATAACAAAGTATCCAGGTCGAGTATAACAACTTTTTCTAATCGAGTATAACAAAGGCCCCTGGTCGAATATAACAAAGTCCTTTGATCGTGTATAACAAAAGTCCCCTGATCGAGTATAACAAAGTCCCATTGATCGAGTATAAAAAAGTCCCCTGGCCCAGCATAACAAAGTCCCAGATCGAGCATAACAAAGTCCCCTGATCGATTATAACAAAGTCCCCTAGTCGTGTATAACAAAGTCCCCTGATCGAGGATAACAAAGTCCCTGGTGGAGTATAACAAAGTCCCCTGATCGAGTATAACATATCCCCTGATCGAGTTTAACAAAGTCCCTGGTGGAGTATAACAAAGTCCCCTGATCGAGTATAACAAAGTATCCAGGTCGAGATAACAAATTTTTCTAATCGAGTATAACAAAGGCCCCTGGTCGAGTTAACAAAGTCCCCTGATCGTGTATAACAAAAGTCCCCTGATCGAGTATAACAAAGTCCCATTGATCGAGTATAAAAAAGTCCCCTGGCCCAGTATAACAAAGTCCCAGATCGAGCATAACAAAGTCCCCTAATCGATTACAACAAAGTCCCCTGGTCGAGTATAACAAAGTCCCCTGATCGAGTATCACAAAGTCCCCTGGTCGAGTATAACAAAGTCCCCTGATCGAGTATAACAAAGCCCCATCATCGAGTATAACAAAGTCCCCTAATCGAGTATAACAAAGCCCCCTGGACGAGTATAACAAAGTTCCCCTTTCGAGTATAACAAAGTCCCATAATCGAGTATAACAAAGTCCCCTGGTCAAGTATAACAAAGTCCCCTGATCGAGTATAACATATCCCCCTCTCGAGTATTACAAAGTCTCCTGGCCCAGTATGGTCCCCCAGATTATGTAACCGCTGGTCAGTCGATTATAACAAAGTCCCTGGTCGAGTATAACAATATGGCCTCGTCGCGGGTTAGACCAAAGTCCCTGATCGAAGGTATAACAGGGCCCTGATCTAACGAGTATATACATGGCCCTGGGCAGAGTATAGCAAAAGACCCCTGATCGAGTATAACAAAGTTCCCTGATCGAGTATAACATATCCCCTGATCGAATATAACAAAGTCCCTGGTGGAGTATAACAAAGTCCCCTGATCGAGTATCACAAAGTCTCCTGGTTGAGTATAACAAAGTTTTCTAATCGAGTATTACAAAGGCCCCAAGACGAGTATAAGAAAGTCCTCTGATCAAGTATAACATATCACCTGATTGAGTATAATAAAGTCCCCTTATCGAGTATAACAAAGTCCCCCGGTCGAGTTTAGCAAAGGGCCCTGATCGAGTAAGACAAAGTCCCCTCATCGAGTATAACAAAGTCCCTGATCGAGTATAACAAAGCCCCCTGGATGAGTATAACAAAGTTCCCTGATCGAGTATAACAAAGTCCCCTGAGCGAGTATAATTAAGTCCCCTGGTCCAGTATAACAAAGTCCCTTGATCGAGTATAACAAAGTCCCCTGGTTGAGATGACAAAGTTACCTGATCAAGTATAACAAAGGCCCCTCATCGAGTATAACAAAGTCCATTGGTCAAGTAAAAAAAAGTTCCCTGGTCGAGTATAACAAAGTCCCTGATCGAGTATAACAATGTCCCCTGGTCGAGTATAGCTAAGTCCCCTGATCGAGTATAACAAAGCCTCCTGATCGAATATAACAAAGTCCCCTGATCGAGTATAACAAAGCCCCCTGGATGAGTATAACAAAGTTCCCTGATCGAGTATAACAAAGTCCCCTGATCGAGTATAACAAAGTCCCCTGGTCCAGTATAACATTTTCCCTGACCGTGTATAACAAAGTCCCCTGGTTGAGTATAACAAAGTCCCCTGATCAAGTATAACATATGCCCTGATTTTGTATAACAAAGTCCTCTGGTCGAGAATAAAAAAGTCCCCTGATCGAGTATAACAAAGTCCCCTGGTCGAGTATAACAAAGTCCCCTCTTCGAGTATAACAAAGGCCCCTCATCGAGTATAACAAAGTCCATTGGTCATGTATAAAAAAGTTCCCTGGTCGAGTATAACAAAATCCCTTCATCGAGTATAACAAAGTCCCTGGCTCCAGAGTATAGCAAAGTCCCTAATCTGTGATATAACAAAGCCTCCTGATCGGGTATATAAATCCCCTAATCAGTACTGTAAAGCCTGCCTGCTCTAAAGAGTATAACGAAGTCCCCTGATCGAGTATAACCTTAAAGTCCTGATCGAGTATAACCGGCGGCCCCTCGATGGGCAACCTGATTCCTGATCCAGGTATAACCAAGTCTCCCTGATCCCAGGTATAACCAAAGTCCCCTAGTCCAGTATAACCACGGGGAGGTACACACAATTGAGTATAACATATCCCCTAATCGAGTATAACGAAGTCCCCTGATCCTAGTATAACAAAGCCCCCTGACCGAGTATAACAAAGTTCCCTGAACCGAGTATAACAAAGTCCCCTGTTCGAGTATAACATATCCCCTCATCGAGTATAACAAAGTCCCTGGTGGAGAATAACAAAGTCACCTGGTCGAGTATAACAAAGTTTTCTACTCGAGCATAACAAAGGCCCCTGGTCGATTATAACAAAGTCCCCTGATCGAGTATAACAAAGTCCCCTGGTTGAGTATAACAAAGTCCCCTGATCGAGTATAATTAAGTCCCCTGGGCCAGTATAACAAAGTCCCCTGATCAAGTATAACAAAGTCTCCTTGTTGAGTATAACAAAGTCCCTTGATCAAGTATAACAAAGGCCCCTCATCGAGTATAACAAAGTCCATTGGTCAAGTATAAAAAAGTTCCCTGGTCGATTATAACAAAGTCCCCTGATCGAGTATAACAAAGTCCCCTTGTCGAGTATAGCAAAGTCCCCTAATCGAGTATAACAAAGCCTCCTGATCGAGTATAACAAAGTCCCCTGATCGAGTATAACAAAGCCTCCTGGATGAGAATAACAAAGTTCCCTGATCGAGTATAACAAAGTCCCCTGATCGAGTATAACAAAGTCTCCTGGTCCAGTATAACAAAGTCCCCTGATCGAGAATAATAAAGACCCCTGGTTGAGTATAACAAAGTCCCCTGATCAAGTATAACATATCCCCTGACTGAGTATAACAAAGTCCTCTGGTCGAGAATAAAAAAGTCCCCTGATCGAGTATAACAAAGTCACCTGGTCGTGTATAACAAAGTCCCCTCATCGAGTATAACAAAGGTCCCTCATCGAGTAAAACAAAGTCCATTGGTCAAGTATACAAAAGTTCCCTGGTCGAGTATAACAAAGTCCCCTGATCGAGTATAACAAAGTCCCCTGATAGAGTATAACAAAGCCCCCTCGATGAGTATAACAAAGTTCCCTGATCGAGTATAACAAAGTCCCCTGATCGAGTATAACAAATTCCCCTGGGCCAGTATAACAAAGTCCCCTGTTCGAGTATAACATATCCCTTGATCGAGTATAACAACGTCTCCTGGCCCAGGTTAACAAAGTCCCCTGATCGAGATTAATAAAGTCCCCTGGTTGAGTATAACAAAGTCCTCTGATCAAGTATAACATATCCCCTGATTGATTATAACAAAGTCCCCTGATCGAGTATAACAAAGTCCCCTGATAGAGTATAACAAAGCCCCCTGGATGAGTATAACAAAGTCCCCTGGTCCAGTGTAACAAAGTCCCCTGATCGAGAATAATAAAGTCCCCTGGTTGAGTATAACAAGGTCCCCTGATCAAGTATAACATATCCCCTGATTGAGTATAACAAAGTCCCCTGATCGAGTATAACAAAGTTCCCTGATAGAGTATAACAAAGCCCCCTGGATGAGTATAACAAAGTTCCCTGATCGAGTAAAACAAAGTCCCCTGATCGAGTATAACAAATTTCCCTGGGCCAGTTTAACAAAGTCCCCTGATCGAGTATAACATATCCCCTGATCGAGAATAACAAAGTCCCCTGGTCGAGTATAAAAAATTTTTCTAATCGAGCATAACAAAGGCCCCTGGTCGAGTATAACAAAGTCCCCTGATCGAGTATAACAATGTCCCCTGGTTGAGTATAACAAAGTCCCCAGGTCGAGTATAACAAAGTCCCCTCATCGAGTATAACAAAGGCCCCTCATCGAGTATAACAAAGTCCCCTCATCGAGTATAACAAAGGCCCCTCATCGAGTATAACAAAGTCTATTGGTCAAGTATAAAAAAGTTCCCTGGTCGAGTATAACAAAGTACCGTGATCGAGAATAACAAAGTCCCCTGGTCGAGTATAGCAAAGTCCCCTAATCGAGTATAACAAAGCCTCCTGATCGAGTATAACAAAGTCCCCTGATCGAGTATAACAAAGTCCCCTGATCGAATATAACAAAGCCCCCTGGATGAGTATAACAAAGTTCCCTGATCGAGTATAACAAATTCCCTGATCAGCAGGTATAACAAATTCCCTAATCTATGAGAATAACCGGCCCCCGCTCTACAATAAAGTCCCTGATCCAGAGTGTAACCAATGTCCCTGGTCTGGTATATACGGCCCCTGGATAAAATTCTATAAAGTTCCCTGATCGAGTATAACAACGTCCTCTGATCGAGTATAACAAAGTCCCCTGGTCCAGTATAACAAAGTCCCCTGATCGAGTATAACATATCCCCTGATCGAGTTTAACAACGTCTCCTGGCCCAGGTTAACAAAGTTGCCAGATGGAGCATAACAAAGTCCCCTAATCGATTATAACAAAGTCCCCTTGTCGAGTATAACAAAGGGCCCTGATCGAGTAAGACAAAGTCCCCTCATCGAGTATAACAAAGTCCCCTGATCCTAGTATAACAAAGCCCCCTGGACGTGTATAACAAAGTCCCCTGAACCGAGTATAACAAAGTCCCCTGATCGAGTATAAAATATCCCCTGATCGAGTATAACAAAGTCCCTGGTGGAGAATAACAAAGTCCCCTGGTCGAGTATAACAATGTTATCTAATCGAGCATAACAAAGTCCCCTGGTCGAGTATAACAAAGTCCTCTGATCAAGTATAACATAGTCAACTGATCGAGTATAACAAAGTCCCCTAATCAAGTATAACAAAGTCCCCTGATCGAGTATAACAAAGTCCCCTGATCGAGTATAACATATCTCCTGATCGAGTATAACAAAGTCCTCTGGTCAAGTATGACAAAGTCCCCTGATCGAGTATAACAAAGTCCCCTGGTCGAGTATAACAAAGTCCCCTAATCGAGTATAACAAAGTTCCCTATTTGAGTATAACAAAATCCCCTGATCGAGTATAACAAAGTCCTCTGGATGAGTATAACAAAGTCCCTTGATCGAGTATAACATATCCCCTGAGCGAGTATAACAAAGTCCTCTCGTCGAGTATAAAAAGTCCCCTAATCTCTTATAACAAAGTACCCTAGTCGTGTATAAGAAAGTCCCCTGATCGCGTATAACAAAGTCCCTGGTGGAGTATAACAAAGTCCCCTGATCGAGTATAACATATCCCCTGATCGAGGATAACAAAGTCCCTGGTGGAGTATAACAAAGTCCCCTGATCGAGTATAACAAAGTATCCAGGTCGAGTATAAGAAATTTTTCTAATCGAGTATAACAAAGGCCCCTGGTCGAATATAACAAAGTCCTTTGATCGTGTATAACAAAAATCCCCTGATCGAGTATAACAAAGTCCCATTGATCGAGTATAAAAAAGTCCCCTGGCCCAGCATAACAAAGTCCCAGATCGAGCATAACAAAGTCCCCTAATCGATTATAACAAAGTCCCCTAGTCGTGTATAACAAAGTCCCCTGATCGAGGATAACAAAGTCCCTGGTGGAGTATAACAAAGTCCCCTGATCGAGTATAACATATCCCCTGATCGAGTTTAACAAAGTCCCTGGTGGAGTATAACAAAGTCCCCTGATCGAGTATAACAAAGTATCCAGGTCGAGATAACAAATTTTTCTAATCGAGTATGACAAAGGCCCCTGGTCGAGTATAACAAAGTCCCCTGATCGTGTATAACAAAAGTCCCCTGATCGAGTATAACAAAGTCCCATTGATCGAGTATAAAAAAATCCCCTGGCCCAGTATAACAAAGTCCCAGATCGAGCATAACAAAGTCCCCTGATCGATTATATCAAAGTCCCCTGGTCAAGTATAACAAAGTCCCCTGATCGAGTATCACAAAGTCCCCTGGTCGAGTATAACAAAGTCCCCTGATCGAGTATAACAAAGCCCCATCATCGAGTATAACAAAGTCCCCTAATCGAGTATAACAAAGCCCCCTGGACGAGTATAACAAAGTTCCCCTTTCGAGTATAACAAAGTCCCATAATCGAGTATAACAAAGTCCCCTGGTCAAGTATAACAAAGTCCCCTGATCGAGTATAACATATCCCCCTCTCGAGTATTACAAAGTCTCCTGGCCCAGTATAACAAAGTCCCCAGATCGAGCGTAACAAAGTCCCCTGATCGATTATAACAAAGTCCCCTGGTCGAGTATAACAATGGCCCTCGTCGAGCTAGACAAAGTCCCCTGATCGAGTATAACAAAGACCCCTGATCGAGTATAACAAAGCCCCCTGGACGGAATAGTATAACAAAGTTCCCTGATCGAGTATAACATATCCCCTGATCGAATATAACAAAGTCCCTGGTGGAGTATAACAAAGTCCCCTGATCGAGTATCACAAAGTCTCCTGGTCGAGTATAACAAAGTTTTCTAATCGAGTATTACAAAGGCCCCAAGACGAGTATAACAAAGTCCTCTGATCAAGTATAACATATCCCCTGATTGAGTATAATAAAGTCCCCTTATCGAGTATAACAAAGTCCCCCGGTCGAGTTTAGCAAAGGGCCCTGATCGAGTAAGACAAAGTCCCCTAATCGAGTATAACAAAGTCCCCTGATCGAGTATAACAAAGTCCCTTGAGCGAGTATAATTAAGTCCCCTGGTCCAGTATAACAAAGTCCCTTGATCGAGTATAACAAAGTCCCCTGGTTGAGTATAACAAAGTTACCTGATCAAGTATAACAAAGGCCCCTCATCGAGTATAACAAAGTCCATTGGTCAAGTAAAAAAAAGTTCCCTGGTCGAGTATAACAAAGTCCCTGATCGAGTATAACAATGGCCCCTGGTCGAGTATAGCAAAGTCCCCTGATCGAGTATAACAAAGCCTACTGATCGAATATAACAAAGTCCCCTGATCGAGTATAACAAAGCCCCCTGGATGAGTATAACAAAGTTCCCTGATCGAGTATAACAATGTCCCCTGATCGAGTATAACAAAGTCCCCTGGTCCAGTATAACATTTTCCCTGACCGAGTATAACAAAGTCCCCTGGTTGAGTATAACAAAGTCCCCTGATCAAGTATAACATATGCCCTGATTTTGTATAACAAAGTCCTCTGGTCGAGAATAAAAAAGTCCCCTGATCGAGGATAACAAAGTCCCTGGTGGAGTATAACAAAGTCCCCTGATCGAGTATAACTTATCCCCTGATCGAGTTTAACAAAGTCCCTGGTGGAGTATAACAAAGTCCCCTGATCGAGTATAACAAAGTATCCAGGTCGAGATAACAAATTTTTCTAATCGAGTATAACAAAGGCCCCTGGTCGAGTATAACAAAGTCCCCTGATCGTGTATAACAAAAGTCCCCTGATCGAGTATAACAAAGTCCCATTGATCGAGTATAAAAAAGTCCCCTGGCCCAGTATAACAAAGTCCCAGATCGAGCATAACAAAGTCCCCTGATCGATTATAACAAAGTCCCCTGGTCGAGTATAACAAAGTCCCTGATCGAGTATCACAAAGTCCCCTGGTCGAGTATAACAAAGTCCCCTGATCGAGTATAACAAAGCCCCATCATCGAGTATAACAAAGTCCCCTAATCGAATATAACAAAGCCCCCTGGACGAGAATAACAAAGTTCCCCTTTCGAGTATAACAAAGTCCCATAATCGAGTATAACAAAGTCCCCTGGTCAAGTATAACAAAGTCCCCTGATCGAGTATAACATATCCCCCTCTCGAGTATTACAAAGTCTCCTGGCCCAGTATAACAAAGTCCCCATATCGAGCGTAACAAAGTCCCCTGATCGATTATAACAAAGTCCCCTGGTCGAGTATAACAATGGCCCTCGTCGAGTTAGACAAAGTCCCCTGATCGAGTATAACAAAGACCCCTGATCGAGTATAACAAAGCCCCCTGGACGAGTATAACAAAGACCCCTGATCGAGTATAACAAAGTTCCTGGTGGAGTATAACAAAGTCCCCTGATCGAGTATCACAAAGTCTCCTGGTCGAGTATAACAAAGTTTTCTAATCGAGTATTACAAAGGCCCCAAGACGAGTATAACAAAGTCCTCTGATCAAGTATAACATATCCCCTGATTGAGTATAAT
>NW_024714245.1:0-15023 GCF_018991925.1 Homarus americanus
ATGACTTATATGTAATAGCTCTCTCGCTTTTGTTGAGGTTTGCAGTGTGTGTTGGAAGCCTGTATGAGTTCAATTATCCTCAAGCCAGACAGGTTGATCCAGGGAGGCGATTCAGGTTTATTTATAGAGATACAGAATAAAAAAAAATCCTATATGAAGTTTCTTTAAGGATTCTTTCTTTAAGGGCATTAGCCCACCCGGGCACGGGTCATTTTTAATGACCCACATCAAGGCCCGGGGGGCGAAAATATAATAAAACAATAATAATAATAATAATAATTATGCCAATGATGATGATAATGGTAATAATAATAACAATAGTAATAAAATTAATATAAATATATTTAATAAATAACAATTATAATAAAAGAAAATAATAATAATATTAATAATAATAATAATAATAATAATAATAATAATAATAAAATTAATAACAATATTTAAAAAAAAATTATAATAAAAGAAAATACACATACAGTAATAATAAAAGTCTATAAAAATTATAAATAATAATAATAATAATAATAATAATAATACCCCCTGTAATAATAAAGAGCCATGAATAAATTCAAAAACAAAAAAAATAAAATATCAATAGTGAGAAATGATATATGTATGTTGTGTTGTTAATAGTAAGAGTAACAATTAAGACCCTGCAATTGTGTGTAAATGAGGCAGAAAGTCAGATCAGCAACTTGGGACGATACAATGCACTTAAAAAAAATACTCTTTCGCGAAAAAAATCCACCCGAGCAGAAAAGGCGAGGATTAGGTTGATTAATCCCGGCCAGAAATAGAAAAAAAATCCCTGTAATTTTTTTGTGTTGTTGGGAGGATTAGCGACTAATTCCAAGTAAATCTCTGATATTTCCCTTTTTCTCGGTAATTCCTGTAATGTGTTAAATTTTTCACACAAATTTAGATAAACCAATTGGATAAAGTTGTAAATTATTCGGAGATAAAACTCACGAGAACAGGTAGTGAGAGTTGTGAGTTGTTGGTGGAGGAAGATTACAAGTGAGGATCATCCCACCACACAACACCTATCTCACCACCACCACCACACCTAACTCAGCACCTATTACCACACACCACCACCACCACCACACACCGCCACCACCACTACTACCACTCAACACCACCACTACTACCACTCAACACCACCACTACACAACACCTGCCACACTTTCATTACAACAGTATCCCGGTGTTAGTCATAAAGGCACGCCAGCACAGTGATATTTTCGGAAAAAATGTGTTGTTTAATGTTGATATTTAAGATGCAAGAACCATAACCATATGACTGGTGCTCTTATATAATGAAAATGTGCAGCTGACACCACCAAAATGAGTTTACTCTATTATTATTAACTAATCTGCAAATAGAGTTTAACAATGTTCATATTATTTTTTTTTTTACATCTAATACAGTTAACATTTATTATAACGGGTATGGTATAATACTGCTACTAATGATAATTATAATAACAATAATGATAATAATAATAATATTAATAATAATGATAATGGTAATGACAATAATAGTAACTACAACAACAACAATAATAATGATGATAATAATAATAATAATAATAATAATAATAATAACGATGATGATGATGATGACACACACACACCTTGACGTAGCTCTTCACTTATATCAATAAGTTCATCTGTACATTGTCCTCGTAGTCTCCAGTCTTAATCTATACCTTTATGACGTGGGTTATGGTCGTGGGTTGTGGGTCGTATTATGGTCGTGGGTCGTAAAAGTTGATAGGTCATTTACTGTTATTACCAAACACCTCTCTCTCTCTCTCTCTCTCTCTCCAGAAATATGAGAAGAACCATCGAACTGCAGACAAATTCCCTTGAGCTTTACCTAATCTTATTCTTTTTCTCTCCTTCCTTTCTCTTTTTCTCTTTCTTTCCAGATATCCAAATTTGCTTTTGGTTAGTCGTGAATTATATTGGTAAGAAAAACCATCACTTTGTAAGATTATGCTGTGAGCTTTACATAAGTTATCGGGGGAATCTGGGACACATCGGAGGTACTGAAGAATTATGGTTAACTCGCTTGATATTGCTTTTGAGAGAGAGAGAGAGAGAGCTACCTCCTCCACCACACCACCACAATGCTGACCATTCTAGCTACCACACCACCATAACGTTGACCATTCTAGGTACCACACCACCCCATAACACTGACCATCCTAGCTTCCACACCACCACAGCGCTGGTCCCTCACACTTGAACTTAACTCACGGTAGTTTCTCCTCCTTTCAAGGGCATCACTGAGAAAAATCTAAGCCATCTGAGAGTATTGAAGATACACCTCACCACCAAGGAGAAACACTTTATGTAACATAGTGTCCAATTCTCTATAATACGGACTGCTTTGTTTACGTGTGGCCGAGAAATAGTGCAGCGGGAGTGTGTTTAAAGATTCTCAGTTTACTGTTTATGAGTTTACTGAAATGTGAGACTAAAAAAGAATTATCTAAGAGCATCTTATAGTTGTTTGTAGATATACACTTTGTTTACTTATATATATATATATATATATATATATATATATATATATATATATATATATATATATATATATATATATATATATATATATATATATATATATATATGTGTGTGTGTGTGTGTGTGCTAAAATAAAATTATAGGAAGATTGGATTAGTTATATAAATACTTGGAGTTGAATTATCACAAAAGAAGATCAATTTATCGTCAATATACTTTGAGCTTTACTATTTTAAAAGATCAAATATATTGCCTTTATATAAATACTTTAAGTTTACTAATATATGTAACTAAACGTAAATCATCCAAAAGGAAACTGAAATTGATAGTGTATATATTTATCCTCAAATGTCTACAATAACTGTAGTTGTGTTGCAGTAAAAGGAGAACGTTTATTGTTGTTCAGGAGAGGCTATGAGGGTCACAAGTCACTGCAACCGTTTAATTTTTTTAACACAACAAACACGGGAGCCTTAGTGCCTGGCTATATACTACTGTTATACTAGAGAGAGAGAGAGGCAACATTTCCACCAAGACTCACATAAGAAACAGAAGGTTCAGTTTACAATCGAATTTCCAATAACAATCACAGTTAACGTTTTCTCAACCCGAGATTAAGCAGTTGTCATACCGAGTTATATACATATTTTGTTTCTGTATGATGATGATACCTGGTGTATGTGTGTGGGAGGGGGGGAGCTCAAATTAAAAACAATATATTTTAAGTACACTCTTTTTCCGTATTTGGATTAAAAAAAGCGACAACTTATGGATTGGAAATGTTTGAACATTATACTTATTAGTATATAATAATTGGTGGGAAAGGTCAAGTATGATTCGTTTATAAACACCGACGTCAACACTCTAGCCTCAGGGTATCACCAGGTCAGTAGCACTAATTCTCACGGGTGAAAAATATAAAAAACAAAAGCTATAATTATATTCCTTTTCTGCAGGTTGTTGGTCTCTGGGGAAATTAGGAGTGATAAATGACTTTCATCAATTTATAGAGAACAGATGAAGGTGAGATAACCTGACCTTCTCTAATTAATGAAACCAACAGCCGCTCTTAATGGATTTATTGTCTGAACCAAAACAATTAAAGTGAAACAAGGATGAAGTCAATAGCCGTGATCAATACCAGGTTTTAGAGGACAAAATCATAACACAGATTCACAAGTAGTTTACACGTAGTGTGTGTGACGAAGTCTGTCATTCTCCCCAAAGTATTGATCATAACAACACCACGGCCACACATCACCACCACCACCGAGTGACATTGAATGTAACACCTACAATAATTTCTTTGAAATTAATTAAATTTAATAATGCTTATTGGTTCACAATGAAGGGCATATTAACATAGTTCACCATTGTATAAACTAGCGAAGATATATATAAAGGGGATATAGATAAAGTTCTTGTAATATCCGAGCAGGATAGGACTCGGAGCAACGGATTCAAGTTAGATAAGTTTAGGTTTAGGAGGGAGATAGGAAGGAACTGGTTCACAAATAGGGTGGTGGACGAGTGGAACAAGCTTAGCAACTTTGTAGTAAGTGCGGGAACTCTGGAAAGTTTCAAAAGGAGGCTAGATAGATTCATGGATGATAGAGAGCGGTAGTAACTCTCGACAGGAGCTGCCATGCACGGGCCAACCGGCCTATTACAGACTCCTTATTTTCTTATATATATATATATATATATATATATATATATATATATATATATATATATATATATATATATATATATATATATATATATATATATATATATGTATATATATATACATATATATCTTGATAAAATCACACGGGAAAATGGAAACAACGGAGCACCTTAGCTTTCGTCTTTATTCAAGACATCTTCAGAGGCAACTGGACTACATGGACAGAGAGAGGCTTAAATATACAGGGTGACCTTAAAAACATGAGGTCAGGTCATAATGATGTCATCCACTAATCCCCACACCAACACACACGTAGAGGAGCTTAAGAGAAGGGGGGTGACGTGACTAGTCAGGTCAGGTCAAAAATAAGGGACCCACAAAATAACTATCATACATCTAGATCAAGGTTTTCAAAGCATTTTTAACCTTGGGCCACTGACAAATAAATTTATGTAACATATTATCAGTTTTGAACTGACCATCACTAAGGTTTATTGATTTTAATTCCTACAGTCTGTACTCACCCCTGAAGATGTGAATTACACGAAAGCGCTTGGGAACTTCGTGTTTTCTTTTTCCTTGTGGTTATCAGCATATACCTGGATCACGCGCACCTACAGTGATTTATTTGCATATATATATATATATATATATATATATATATATATATATATATATATATATATTATTTCCTGTAGTAGTTTGAAAGTTCCTGATATTAGTAAAACTATTTCATTCCAAAACCTTGTACGAGCAATAGGTAACTGAGACGGCTATGGTGTTGATGAACGCCGATGAGACTACCTCCCTTGTACTCATTATTATCGGTGGGAAAACTAGGGTAAAGAAATTCATATAGCGTCTAGTCGTCCAGTATTCCAAATGCCTTTCACTTAACTTACGATAATGGCCTCCGTGGGGTCCAAATAGTGAGGCGTCCTTACCATGATGGTCAGCCAGCTCTCTCTCGTCTCCGTGTAGTCTGGGAGAGGATTGCACTACCTCCGGCTTACCAGGACTGGGACGCTTGTCACTGTGTTAATACCAGGGGCAAATCCCGGCACTTGTAATTTGCTACAATTGTTGGGGTTTATGGTCACATTTGTAAATACTGTATTCAGCAGGCGAGGTGCGGACGTTGTTGAGGGGGGCGTGACTCTGTACTGTACTGGACCGTACATGGCCTCCCACAGTGACCTCGACTGGTTACGGTAAGTGGGGAGCAACTCAACGATAGGGAGGCGGCAGTAGAGACCCACAAACACGCCCCGAACACAGTACTGTATAGTCTCCGAGGTGTCAAGGGGATGGTGTTACCGTCTGGCATTATAGATATGATAATCCCGAGGCGCTCTCAGTCCACCTAGCTGTAATTGGGGAAGTGAAGGCGGTTGAGTGCAGTCTTGGCTACACGGCCTCCTTTACTTTCCAAAGACATGCTATGTTAGTGTGCCGTATCCACACTGTCCCTAACTGGCAGCCATGTCTTTGGGACTCACTATCACTTTTTCACAATTGAGTAACTACTCGAACACCTTCAGACAATCGCTCTTCTTAGGCAAAGGGTGGTCAGGCAGGAGCCCGACAGCTGCCACAGATCGCTGGACTTTAATGTAGCACAAAATGTCCGACACAGCTTACACGAAACAGATGACGATCCAAACATTTTCAGTTCGTAATTCGCTAATCCGTGGCCAACTGAGCTATAGCGTGAAGTGCTCTTAAAACTCCACATACCTGCCGCCTTGCATGCTGTAAAAACATACAATGCTCCGGAAAACGCACCAAATATTTTGTAAACGACTCTAAAGTATTTTAACGAGGGTTTTACATCATCAGTAAACAGAAAGGTATTAAACCGTCAGCAAACATTGTATATGCATTAGGGTGTGTCATACGGAGGCGAATTTTTTTTTTTTTGAGTTTGAAAAATCGGCCCATGGTATTAATGATGTAGTTTTATGTGCAGAATCATGTGATATCTTCAGATTTGAAAAGTTTTTATTTTTTGTTAGGTAAATTTTAACTTGAAATCTTATGAAAATTCAGTATTCCCACCCTTTTACCAACACCACTAAATAGCTTATTTAAAGTAAAATAAATGTATCAGGTTAATTTATTAGGATGAAAATGATCCAGAATAGTGAAACGAATGATCTTGACACATTTATTAAATTTAATATTCCTTTAGAAAACAAAATCATCAAATACAAAAACCGGTTTTACTACTACGACCCGGTGTTGCTGCACACCATAGATCACATGTCTTTCTTGCTTCTGTTTCTACTCATCACCTCCCTGCTGACCACCTGAGCTCGGATGTAGCCTTCCCTCCTCTCCTGGCTGTACACGTGACTGCTGGCCTGGCTCACTTGCTGTACACAACGCTCTATACTCTGGGTGTGCGAGGGCCAGGCAGGGACATGCATGGGGTTGTCCAGGAAAGCTCTGACTTGAACATTGGCGAGGCTGCAGGTAAGAGGGGGCTCACTGCCAGCCTGGATGTTATCCAGATCTATGAGATCAGTGAGGGTCTTGGCACCTAGATTGACTTCAGGAGTCTTCCTGACCCTGAAGGAATCGTCACCAACTGATTCGTCATGCAGATCCTCTGCAGTCTCATATCCAGTCACGGCTGCCACTCTTCTCTCCTCC
This sequence comes from Homarus americanus, assembly GCF_018991925.1. Taxonomy (NCBI): domain Eukaryota; kingdom Metazoa; phylum Arthropoda; class Malacostraca; order Decapoda; family Nephropidae; genus Homarus; species Homarus americanus. Next base: position 6,863 of record NW_024714245.1, read on the forward strand.
TCATCCTTACTGCAGAGCATTGTCTGCAGAACTGCCTCAGGATGAGCATACCAGGAAAGATCTTCTCTGATCTGCTCCACAATCTGAACAACCTTCATGGCCTGACTCCTCAGGGCGCAAGCTGGAAGAGAACATGCCTCGGACCTTGGAGAACATTGGCTTGACCTTGGTGTTGAACCAATTTGGCAAGTAGACACTCTGAGCAGATTGGACAATAAGTCTCAGGTTGGCCGGCTGGGTTTCCTTTCAGTTTATGATGAGCGACCCAAGACCTGCAGAAGCTGAGAGCCGTTGTGAGCCACCTGGGAATGTGAGACTGGACCTATCTGCAGGTAAGCAAGTCTATCAGGCATGACCCCAGTTTTGATGGCACTGCAAATCATGTAACCATAGTACTGGTCAGTACTCAGGTCGTCAATGACAGTGTGTGCAAGCTCAACGAGTGGAGGGCCAACTGTGATTTTTTCAAAGCTCGGATTTATTTCTAACTCAGTGGCAGAGTCCAGCATCTTGCCAAGAGGACCAGACCATCTGTTGTTTGAAAGAGTCTTGCCATCCAGCTCCTGGATCAGATGTCTAAGTGGCAACTCGTTGGTGTGGAGGTCTAAACAATCCAGACCAGCTTCCTCCCAATCTTCCGCTCTATCCACTGTATGGCCCCCCCCCTTGCCACCCTGTGTTCGTGTTGGTGCTGTCCCTCCAATGGCCTGCAGGGTCTGGTCACAATTCCTCTCTCTGAGCCAGTTCACAATGTTATCTGCCACTATCTCAGCTGGTTTCCTGATGTCATCTTTCTCTGGAGTGAAATGCCACAAATACTTCCCTCCTGGTTCACTGCAGCAGGAGTAGTGTTCCTCCTTCACCATGGCAGGGAACAACTTGTCAGAATCTCCAACTTTCATGAACACTTCAGTGTCATCCCTTCTCCCATCAAAGAACAAACAATTGATTCCATTTTCTCTTATCCCCTTATCAAACTCCTCTTCTAGGTTGCTGACAAGTTTCTCCTGAGCTCTCCTTACTTTGTTATGATCTATCACCAGGTGAACATCATCAGGTGTTATCAAACCACCGTCAATCCAGGCAGCTGTTGCTATCTCTGCAGTTTCTCTGAGACCAGTGTGGTGTCGCATACTGGCCAGAGCTATGCTCGGGATATCTTTCCTATTTCGAATCTTATGCCTGGAAGGTTTGGGATCATTATTTTCTGGGTTAGGGACAAAGTCACCATTCTCCTGGTCAGCACTCGGATCAGCCATGGGGAAATCATTAAACTCTGAATCAGCTTGACTCCAATCATCGGCCTTTTTACCTCACCCTGGGCCTTCTCAAGTCTCTTTTCCTCAGCAACTCTTCTCCTCTTCTGTCTCTCTGTGGCAGCCTCCTGTCTCTTGGACTCCGGAATATCTTGGCTAGAAATCATGAGAGCCCCTATACTGCCAGTCTTCTCTCTCTGTGCTTTGACAAATGCCAGTTCGATCACAGGAATCTTCAGTTCACGCTTGCAAATACAGGAGATGTGGGCCTCGGATTTACAGTCACGATCGCATCCAAACTCAGGACAGAGAACAATTGGGCACTTGCAAGTAATTATGTCAAATAACTGGTCCAGTTGCTTGGCAAAGCTGTCCTTAACTGCAAGTTTTCCTCTCCCAAGAGATATCTCTTGCCTTTTCCCAACTGGCTAGCAGTCTCTCACTAATCTTCTTCTGACTTGTTATGACTGGAGGCTTGAACTGAGCGTTAGCCAGAGTGTACTGTGCCAAGACAGCTTTGGTCATATCACTGGCAATGTCTTTGTTTGTGTAAGTTCTTTGGTTCTTTTCACTGATTTGCCTGATTAAAACACCGTATCTCAAAGCATCTCTCAATGTAGGCAACTCCTACTTCAGGAGCTCTCTTCCAGACCCAAGATAGTGACTGAGATGGCTGGATTTTTGGTTCCTCGTCCTGACACAAGCAGCCATCGCAAATATTATCAACTTATAAATGCATCAGAATCTGAAACAGAAAAAAATATTGTTAGTTGGGTTGTTAAAGAATGAAGTCAGAAAGCAATATTCACTATTTAATTGTAATGCACTAATGCAGCTGTACGTTAGATTTTCGATAAATTTCACGCTAAAATTGACCTAGCAAAAGGTTGCAAAATATTGAAACTGAAATTATTTTCTGTTTATATACACTAAAATCTACCAAAAAAGTGATGGGCCATTAGTTTTAGCTGATCTTCCCTCCTATGACACACCCTAATAACGGAAGGATAATCTTTCATCCATAAAACATTCACGATAAACCATAAACTAAAGCAGTTAAGGAACCTCCGCCAGGCTAACATATCCCGTGTTGGGGATACATGGATTACTGTATATTAACCTCTTGCTCTCCTAATGGTTTTTTTTTTTTTTTTAATAAGTTGATGCCTCGATAATCTTTTTTATGGTAGATTGTACAGAAGAATAACATTGAAAATTATTCAGGTAACAGAGTGTAACGATTAAACAAGTAGTAGCCTTTATAATTTCTGAAGGCTGACTCAAGTACAACTTTATCAAGATTAGCTCCGAGGTGTTATCATGCGCTATTTATCTGGTATCAGTGAACGCAGTCACTTGTAAGGTTACGGATATGCTTTAGTTATTACAAGATAATTTAATTTACGAAAAGAAAATTTTGAAATTTATTTCATTCGGCAACATTTAATATAGCCGGATTACGTTACATCTGCGAGTTGCTTAAATTCTAAAATGCAAAATTTAAGTAAATGAAACAACATTTTTGATATACGTACGAAATTTTGTTTATACATTAACTGACAAATTCAAACTCGCAGATAACCTCCTTATGTGAATGTAAACACCTGGCCAGGGTACACATCTCCCATATTTGCTTAAGTTTACCAATATAGTACTGTTGTACCCGTATAAGAGCCTCTTTATTCTCTCTTGTACTTACTGACGAACCCCAGACTTCTCACCACACTTGCTGGCAAATAAGAACACAATGTGACCAAAATATTTATAAGAGGCAAGTTCGTTTTTCTGGGGACTTTTATTACACAGAAGCCATCGGATGTTTCCTTCTTTTGAATTCACATGATGGTAATAAGACAATTGTGTATAATGTATGATAAATGATTAGATACAATATGACCTACTGATGGACACAATAGGTCTTGAGTTAGGAATTATACCTACTCATTTCACAACTGATAAATTATACAAGGAACATAAAGCAAAGAGTATCGATCTACTACAGCCTTTATTACTGATAACACCAGACAGACAGATACAGACAGACAGACACAAACAGAAACACAGCCAGACAGATACAAACAAACAGACAGACACAGACACAAACAGAGACACAGCCAGACAGACACAGACAACAGATTGACATGGGTACACAATTGTTAACTAACTGTTTCTTCAAGGTGATGATTGTACAGAGCTGGTAGATTATTATGATCGGCGTATTATAATAATAATAATAATAGGAATTATATCTTCACAGCTCTTGTCTCTGGTAACGTCTATAATGTTAAGGTGATGTTTTTGTGCTGGAAGATTAACTGTGGTGTATGTTAATTGTTGATGTAGTGTTTGAGAACCGCAGTGAAATAATTTACATATTCCTGAGGCTGTGGATCATAATGTTACAGAGGCGAAGCTTATGCGAACTTGTGAGCACTGGAGTGAGAGTTTGTCACTAAAACTTGCCGGCCTGTCTCCCTCAGCGTAGTGAAGATAAACGCACATTACTACAGCGGTGTTAGAACTATGAAATATTTCATGAGATTTATACTATATACTAATGTGTTATTGAGTTGTAGTTTACGAAACATTTTATCTTAGTCATTTCTTCTGTATTATTCATTAAATGTGATTGTTGGGGATGTCTTTGTCACTTGTCGTGTATCTGAGAAACTTGGGACAGCTGGCCGCCCGTCCATGCGTCCCTTTCTGTTTGTTCATGAATTGCGAATATAGTACAGTATCAAGGAAGCACCTCAACCTGAGATCGTCATGTTGATAGCGGCGGAGTTACTGTGTGTAGCCTTCTGTAGAGCTCAGTAACGATACTCAAACCTCTCAATTTTGCTGGTCGCTCTCTTATTAGAGAAGTTCTGTTGCTATATGTGTGTGTGTGTGTATTCGTGTGTGTGTATGTGTGTGTGTATTCGTGTGTGTGTATGTGTGTGTGTGTTCATGTGTGTGCGCGCACGTGTGTGTGTGTGTGTGTGTACCATCGCTTGCTTGTAAATTTTAAGGTAAATTTTAAAGCGGCGTAAGTAACCTGTAACCATAATGTCGTATAATTATGAGGTGATATTGACAGCTCGATAACTGCTCAAGGGGTCTTAGAAATACAACTTCGTTTAATGATGAGGATAGTTTTAGCTCACTCTGGGTTATTTGTAGAAATTTAAACTTCATATTCCTATTTTAGGAAATCTCTGACAACACTGCGGTGCGATATTCCGGAGTTCCCTTAGCTATTTGGCAGAATCTTTGGGCTCATTTGCTTATTTGGGAGAATTCTTGCTTATTTTACAGCGACGGCAAAAGGCGCCATTGACTCGGTAAATTTCCAGCGGCTGTATTTATTGATCCAATATCGCCAGAGCAGAGGGCCAGGCCACCCCAAACATTGGCTGTTCCAACACAGTTGTTTATTGGGTATTATTATTGAAGATAATATGTAGTTGTTATAAAATGTGTCAAGCGAAATATATATATATATATATATATATATATATATATATATATATATATATATATATATATATATATATATATATATATATATATATATATATATATATATATATATATATATATATATATATATATTCATGTAAATCCACAATGAAAACGTGGATAAGATAAATCTTGATAAAATCACACGGGAAAATGGAAACAACGGAGTATCTTAGCTTTCGTCTTTATTCAAGACATCTTCAGAGGCAACTGGATTACATGGACAGAGAGAGGCTTAAATATACAGGGTGACCTAAAAACATGAGGTCAGGTCAAAATGATGACATCCACTAATCCCCACACCAACACACACGTAGAGGAGCTTAAGAGAAGGGTGGTGACGTGACTAGCCAGGTCAGGTCAGAAAAAAGGGACCCACAAAATAACTATCATACATCTAGATCAAAGGTTTTCAAAGCATTTTTAACCTTGGGCCACTGACAAATAAATTTATGTAACATATCAGTTTTGAACTGACCATCACTAAGGTTTATTGATTTTAATTCCTTAATCAAACTAGCTTCAACCAGAAGTCTTTCTGTGACACAAGATGATTTGAATACTTCTAAGCTTTTTTCCCAAGCAATGGGGTGATTATTATTCCTAACATGAACGAACAAGGCACTGCTTTCAGATGCAGTTCTGATATTATACTTATGTTGTTTGATTCTGAGCTGCAGTGTTTTTCCTGTCTGACCTACATAATTACAATTACATTTGCTACATGGAATACAATAAACACTTCCACTTCCATTTACATTCAAACTTGGGCTATTCCTTATTAACATATTGGTAATGGTTGAGTCATACTTGAAAACAACATTAATATTTAGAAGCTTGAGGGACCGAACTAACGGGACAAATTCATTACGATAGGGCAGAGTCAAAATATTCTTAAGTGTAGGAACTTGTCTGGTATGAGAGGAATGAAAGGATTTTTTAGCCCTTTTAAAACAACGATCAACAAACACAGAAGGGTACCCAAGTTTCTGTGCAATAGAACGAATGTGTTTCAATTCATTGCTTGGGAAAAAAGCTTAGAAGTATTCAAATCATCTTGTGTCACAGAAAGACTTCTGGTTGAAGCTAGTTTGATTAAGGAATTAAAATCAATAAACCTTAGTGATGGTCAGTTCAAAACTGATAATATGTTACATAAATTTATTGGGGGCTAACTTACATCCACATTTCAATGACCAAGATATCTGAAACTGTACTTCACTTCACATAACCTCGTATCGTCCTACGGTCCACACACAGTATATGTGGAAGGAAAATTAACAGGAATGAGTATTACAGTGCAGGTAGTTGTGGACATGAATCAGCAGGTCAGTTACGTACGTATGTAAGGAAGGGTAGAGGGCATATATTACTAACATGTACAGTTCGTTATGGTGACTGTTTCATTGTATTAAGGAGTTTATAATTGAGTTGGACATATTGCTTCCTGGCCTCTCGGTCATAACTAAGCCAGTGACATTAAATATATCACATATTTGTAATATAAACTTATGAAGTAAGATATACGTATCCACATAAAGGAGTTTTTGGTGTAATATAAGTCGCTTTCTCTACATGTGTGAGATATATTTCGACAAGTCTAATGTCAGTAGCAACACAAAAGAAGAAAGCGAAATATTGCCTATAATAATGAGGGCTCGACAATACTGCCATCACTGCTGCCCAGAACACGGGTCCCTCACCGCACCATCCGCCGACGCCTCTCTCAGACACCTGGAACACTATTTCTTCCATTATACCTACAGTGAAGCCAAAATTTATCTCCTTCCCTCCTCTTTCCCCTTCATCATTATCAGTCCACCTTTGCCCACATCCCTACCAACTACTCTTTATCAAACATAGTTTCACACAGCAGGCTGTGACTATTTTTCTTTGTTTCCTATACTGTTCTCCCAACTCTACCAACTATTTCGAACTCTTTGACTATCTCACTTCTTGCCATGAGTCGTTGCTATCCACACACCCCAACACCGAGATCCTCTACCTAGGGGATTTCAATGTACATCACAGATAGTGGCTTGGCTCTGCAAGGGATGACCCAGGTGGAGCGGAGGCACTCTCTTTTTCCTTACTTAATGATTTGGAACAAATAATCAAACACCCTACACGCGTTCCTGATCGACACGATCAACTTGCTAACATTCTTGATCTTTGTTTTACCTCTAACCCCTCACACTATTCATACTCAATTTCTGCTCCCTTAGGGTCTTCTGATCACAACCTTATATCTGTTAAATCAAACTGGGCACGACCACCTCCCTCACCCCCCTCTAAACGTCAACTATGGCACTATCGGAGGGCAAGGTGGCAATCCTTGCGAGAATTCTTCACCGACTTTCCTTGGGATGAATGTTGCTTTTCCACTCGGGATGCCTCGGTATGTGATGACAGCATTGCTGGGGTTATACAGGGCGGTATGAGTGCATTTATCCCATCTTCTACCAAAACTTTCACATTACAATCATGGTTTGATCGCTCCTGCTCCCTTGCTTGCTGGGGGAGAGATAGGGCATATCGAGCTATGAAACTATCTCCTTCTCCTATTACCCACACCTCTTTCATTACTTCTAGGAATCGTTGTAAGGCTATTCTTCGTAGGGCCAAGCGGAATTTTATTAAAAGAAAGACCGCTGTCCTGACTAATTCTTCCTCTAGTAAAACCCTTCTGGTCCTTAACTAAAAACATCTGTAACAACTTCTGCACCCCGTCTGTTCCTCCTCTCTTCCGTCCCAATAACTCTATAGCCAACTCTTCCCCTGATAAAGCCAATCTCTTTGGCACCTTATTCTCCTCTAATTCCACCTTAGACGATTCCCACTCTATTCCTCCTACCCTAGCTCCTCCTACTGAACCTATGCACTTTTCTTTAATCTCCACTCGCAGGGTTGCCGGTGTGTTATCCAGGTTAGATGTGAGTAAGGCGCATGGACCGGACGGAATACCCCCTCGTGTTCTGAGGGAATGTGCTGAAGCCCTGGCCCCTGTGCTTGCTCGCCTCTTTCGCCTTTGTCTCAAAACCCAAACTTTTCCTTCTTCGTGGAAGCATGCCTTGGTTCAGCCCATCCCGAAGAAGGGTGACCATTCTAATCCATCTAACTAGCGTCCCATTGCCCTAACTTCATCCCTCTCTAAGATTTTCAAAACTATCTTGAACTCCCATTTTCTCCGTCACCTTGAACGCCATTCTCTTTTGTCGGATCACCAGTATGGCTTTCGCCAGGCAAGATCTACTGGTGATCTGCTCTCCTATTGCACCCATCTTTGGTCATCCTCTCTTAGGGATTATGGGGAAACTTTCGTCGTGGCCCTCGACATCTCCAAAGCATTTGACAGGGTATGGCACAAGTCTTTGCTTTATAAACTTCCCTCCTTTAGTTGA
>NW_024714246.1:0-7500 GCF_018991925.1 Homarus americanus
TGAGTCTACTCAACCCGATAATGTAGTACTAATAAATGCTGCTCCCTCAGTAGCAGGTGTCCACGAGGAGAATGAGAGACAGCCGCCTCAGTGGAATGGCATGTCGATGGAAAATGCCGGCGTATGGGTCAAAGAAACCTACTCAGAAATTGTCAAGTGGTCGCCCGCTAACTTATTTGAACCACCCAAGTGTGCGGCCACCAAAGAAATGATTCGGGAGATGACTCACTTCATGACTGATTACACTCAGGACCACTTCCTCGCCCCCCTAGCTCTTCAAATACTGGCAATAATACCACATCTATTTTGTCAGAGGACACACACAAAGGCTAAGCACAAAGAAAATGTGGCAGCAATGAAGAGAAGGTTGACAATGTGGCAGACTGGGGCCCTAGATGATCTCCTATGTGAAGCAAGAACACTGCAGGAGAGACTAAAATCTACGGGTGACGGAAAGCAAAACACCGATGACGTGGCAAGACAATTTTGAAACAAAATGCGTGTGGGAAAAGTGTCTCTCGCGGTAAGATCTCTCACACATGAATCCTCCGGTGGAGTGATGCCAATAAACAGAGCGACATTAAAACTATTGAAAGAGAAACATCCCCCTGCAAGCGAAGATGAAGGCATCAGGCTCCAGGGTGCTTATATCCCACCAAACGCTGTCCTGTTCGAGAAAATAACAGGAGAGATGGTGTGGAAAAAGGCACTGAAGACTCGAGGAGGAGCCGGCCCTTCAGGTCTGGATGCAAACGGTTGGAGAGTCATCCTCAGCACAAACAAGTTTGGCCCTGTAGCAAGCGATCTCTGCACTGCCATTGCCACCCTTGCAAGAAAGCTTGCATCCTCTTGCTGCCATCACCTCCAGGCTCTGACGGCCTGCCACCTTATTCCTCTGGAAAAGAAACCAGGATGTAGACCTATAGGGGTGGGGGAAGTGCTGAGGCGGATCATCGGAAAGTGCATAATGGAGGTGGTAAAGGATGATGTCAGGGCAGCAGCAGGGAACCTACAAGTGTGTGCTGGCCACCAGGCTGGTGGGGAGGCGGCCATTCACGCCATGAGATTGATATTTGAGCAGCGTGATTGTGAGGCCGTTCTCCTGGTGGATGCTTCAAACGCATTCAACATACTTAACCGCAAGGCGGCACTGCACAACATCAAGATCAAGTGTCCTAGCTTTGCGATGTATGTTGAAAATTCGTATAGGAATCCTTCAGACCTCTACGTAGTAAACAGCAAGGCTCTACGAGGTGATACCATCCTACAGTCGACCGAGGGAACAACACAGGGAGACCCCGTTGCAATGGCAATGTATGCAATAGGCCTATCAGTGCTCCAACAAGAAATAAAGTATGAAACAACTGGGGTCAAACAAGTGGCATATGCTGATGACCTTACAGGAGCAGGAAAAGTGGAGGACATCAAAAAGTGGTGGGACCTGGTAACATCGCGAGGTCCACAAATAGGGTACCACCCAAACGCCAGCAAATCCTTCCTCATCGTGAAGCCAGATCATTATGATCGGGCTGTGGAGGTTTTCGGCGAAAGTGAGGTCAAAATAACTAAGGACGGCCAAAGACATCTAGGCGCAGTAATTGGCACCTGGGACTTCAAGGCCAGTGCGTGGGGAAAGGTGAGCGAAGTGGGTTAGCGAAATCCATGCTCTATCGGAGATTGCTAACACAGAGCCACATGCGGCCTTTGCAGCATTCACACATGGAGTCAAGCATCGTTGGAACTACCTGATGCGTACCATCCCTGAGATCCGACCCCTCCTCCACCCTTTGGAAGAAGCAATCAGTGTCAAGTTCATTCCCAAACTAGTGAAACACAACGACTTAACCCCAGTAGAAAGAACACTTCTTGCACTTCCACCAAGACTGGGAGGGATGGGACTAACTAATCCAGAGGAGATTGCTGACTCTGAACATCAAAATTCACTTAAGCTCACGGCAGCCCTCACTGACCATATAATAGCCCAGAATGCAACAGGGGAAGTGGACACCAGCGAAGTTAATAAGATCCGTAGATCCATTACAACAGATCGGCAGCACTGCCAAAATGACATGTTGCAGCAACTATTGCTGCAGGTTCCAGAAAATCTGACAAAAAAAGTAGCTATAGCGCAGGAGGTGGGCGCCTCGAACTGGTTAACTACGTTACCGATAAAAGCAAATGGTTTCAGCCTTAACAAACAAGAATTTACAGATGCCATTGCTCTAAGGTACGGTTGGCCAGTAGATGGTTTGCCCTCCCAATGCGTGTGTGGCTATTCCTATGATGGCGATCACGCCATGGTTTGCAAGAAGGGGGGCTTCATATGCATGAGGCATGACGAGGTAAGGGATCTCACAGCAAATATGTTGAAGGAAACCTGCCGGGACGTCATGGTAGAACCGACCCTCCTTCCACTGGATGGCGAGATCCTCCAACACAGGACTTCAAGCACATCTAACGAAGCCCGTGTGGACGTCAGTGCTCGAGGATTCTGGACGCGGGGACAGCGAGCCTTCTTCGACATCAGGATTTTTGATCCCATGGCCGTTTGTCACCGTAACCTAGCTCTCGATGCTGCACATAGGAGGAACGAGAACGACAAGAGAAGGGCATATGGGGAGAGAATTCAAAATGTCGATCAAGGCAGCTTCACTCCGCTAGTGTTCACAACCTCTGGTGGGATGGGCCCAAGAGCAAGATGTTTCTACGCCAGACTCGCGGAGCTGATCTCCGAACAGAAGCAGCAGCCCAGAAGTTATGTCACAGCCTGGATGAGATGTCGACTGTCCTTCTCTCTCCTTTGGTCGGCTTTGCTCTGCCTCAGGGGAACGAGAGCTTCTGCCCCTACTCCGACAACCGCTGCAGATATTGACTATGAGGCTACAGTCACTGAATGCCGCATGGATCTGCGGCTCAACTAATTTAACACAGATAGGATAGCTTCTTATGTATTAGGATATTTAATATTAAGGTAAATAAATGGTGGCGAAGGTGTGGCTATTGGGGGAGGCTGGAGGCCACGTTTTAAAAAAAAAGAAAAAAAAAAGTAGTAGTAGTAGTAGTAGTAGTAGTAGTAGTAGTAGTAGTAGTATTAGTAGTAGTAGTAGTAGTAGTAGTAGTAGTGAGGATCTCTAGCAAATATGTTGAAGGAAACTGCGGGACGTCATGGTGGAACCGACCCTCCCTTCCACTGGATGGCGAGATCTTCCAACACAGGACTTCAAACACATCTAACGAAGCCCGTGTGGACGTCAGTGCTCGAGGATTCTGGACGCGGGGACAGCGAGCTTTCTTCGACATCAGGATTTTTGATCCCATGGCCGTTTGTCACCGTAACCTAGCTCTCGATGCTGCGCATAGGAGGAACGAGAACGACAAGAGAAGGGCATACGGGGAGAGAATACAAAATGTTGATCAAGGCAGCTTCACTCCTCTAGTGTTCACAACCTCGGGTGGGATGGGCCCAAGTGCAAGATGTTTCTACGCCAGACTCGTGGAGCTGATCTCCGAACAGAAGCAGCAGCCCAGAAGTTATGTTACAGCCTGGATGAGATGTCGACTGTCCTTCTCTCTCCTTCGGTCGGCTTTGCTCTGCCTCAGGGGAACGAGAGCTTCTGCCCCTACTCCGACAACTGCTGCAGATATCGACTATGAGGCGACAGTCACTGAATGCCGCATGGATCTGCGGCTCAACTAATTTAACACAGATAGGATAGTTTCTTATGTATTAGGATATTTAATATTAAGGTAAATAAATGGTGGCGTAGGTGTGGCTATTGGGGGAGGCTGGAGGCCACGTTTTAAAAAAAAAAAAAAAAAAAAAAAAGAATTGAAAGTGGCGTAATGGCGGCGTGAAAGTAGTAGTCGTTGCTCAGAACGCAACAGGGGAGGTGGATACCAGTGAAGAAAACAAGATTCGAAGGTCTATTACGACAAAACGACAGCACAACCAAAGTGATAAGTTGCAGCAACTGTTGTTGCAAGTACCCGAGAATTTAAAAAAAAAAGTAGTTATACCGCAGGAGGTGGGCGTCTCGAACTGGTTAACTACGTTACCGATAAGGGCAAATGGTTTCAGTCTCAATAAACAAGAATTTACAGATGCCAATGCTCTAAGGTACGGTAGGCCAGTGGAAGGTTTGCCCTCCCAATGCGTGTGTGGCTCTTCCTATGACGCCGATCACGCCTGCCACACCTAAGATAAGATTCTAAAAACAGTGAGCAGTACTTTGCTCATTCGCTTAATCATAGTTTTATTTTTCCATGTAACAAATCTTTAATACCATTATAGCTATTAAATTACTTAGATGATCATGACTGTAACGACTATTAAAGCAGTTATGTATCACATTAAACTAAATGATATTGGTTGGTATTATCTTTATATATAATAAATTTCCACCATCATTACAGTGATTAGCTACATTACTTACAGTATAATGTTTGTAATGACTATTAAGCCAGTTATCTATTACATTGACGCTAAATGATATTGAGCTTTGTAGTAATATTCTAACAGCAATATATTTCCTCTGGGTCGACAGTATCACCCAGATATTTGTATACAGAGGCTGTCACTCTGGTCTATTTAAGTTTCAATACTTACAGGGTGGCTCAGAAAATATGTTTACACACTACCTTACGAAGTTCGTGGAACTCACATGAATGTTTGCATTGCAGCAACAACACTGTCCTCACTTGTTGATGTACTTGGTCTCCCACTGATGAGGACAATGGTGTTGTACTACGTGCCTTTACGGGATCTCAACGAAAATCTGAACGGCAGTGTGTACTTAATACAGTTTTGAGGCTGTATATGTATGTGTTATTTTTGGTTATCTACAGAGCAGGAGGTTTAATTTTTAGAAAGTAATGAGTGAGTGAATGAAGAATACGAGGATGAAGTCCCCGAATATTCAGTACTTAGAAACTAGTTGTATTTTCTCCGATACAGTTTGTTATTATAAATACAAATACACTACACGTAACTTCAGCCTACACCATCATAGTTAAACTTCACCTAACCTTAACGAACGTAATATAACATAACATGACCTATCATTACCTATATAAACGTGAAAGGAAAAGTGGGTTACTTAGGGACTGTGAATATAACACACTGTATACGGAACTATGCTCTCGGTACTCAAGGAGGCAGATGACCGACACGTCACTCGGCCACCTTCACTTCCTCAACGGTACATATAGGAGCCAATTTACATGTGGTTGGATTACGGGTGCCTCAGGAGCGAGCCAGCGGCGTTTAGGGAGGGAGACAAGGAATGTTTGATGAGCTTTGGTTATATTAGGACAAGATATGTTAGATTAAGTTAGGTCCGATTAGGTTAGTTTAGGATAGGTTAAGTTAGGTTCGGTTAGGTTAGGTTAGGCAAGGTTAGATTACTTTAGGTTTAATTAGGTTTGGTTAGGTTTTGGTACGGTATGTATTTTGTCCAGGAAGTCACGTACTGTACACTCAGCAAAAAAAAAAATATCTTCACCCTTGGTTTGATGGCCTTCCAAATGATCACTGTGAGTCTGTGTCTGAGGTCATGTTTAGTCGGTGGGGTTGGTATAAATGTTTGTGTGAAGCACTGTGTAACAAATATGATATATCCCTTAGATCACGCATAGTTAAAATAGAGAAATAAACAGAACTACATAGAAGACATTAAAGGGAAACATACACTATTATATACTACGTTGAATTACCCACATAAGAAATGTTTTCCACCATAAGAAAAGAGTTGCCGTAGAGGAATATCTTATGTTATGAGATAAAGTGAGGTTCGCATAACTCCTCAGTATTATAACTTATACTTGATTTAAATTAATATAATTGGATGAAACTTAAGACCTAATCCAAGAGGAAGAACTATATAAATTACTACGTGTTGTAAGCCATATACTATTTTACATCAGGGGGTCAGTTGCAGTAAAGGATTAAATGCGTTATCAGAGGAGCTTACGAAGTTTTTTTTATTATATCACGTGATGTAAAATGATGCTCATTGTTTTATCTATATAATGTGAAACACAGACACAATTAAAAACCTTAAAGAAAGAGAAGATAAACAGTAACTGGTGAAGACGTATGGATTGCATGGCTATCAACAACGGTATAACTCGAGAGCGTCTGTCAGAATTCTTGGTCCTGTGTGTCATATTGTACAGTATAACACTGGAAGATACGGGTGCTGTACCTTGTCTGACATGTTATCACCAAAGAATGACCATTAAATATGACTACCAAGCCCAGAGAAAATAAGTCACGCTCTTTTCGAACCTCACTTGACTTATTCAGCACCAGGAGCGTTGTTTACATTGGCTAGGACGCTCAACAAGTGATTTGTGTAGCCTTGTGTGGACCAAAAAATCTTGTGGTTTATGTTTATAAATGTCACCTGGAGAATGAGAGAGAGAGAGAGAGAGACAGTGAGAGAATCTTTACTCCAAGCTATCAGGTAAAATACATTGTTTATAATTAACGACAAAGAAAGTAGAAAACTACTGCTGCGTTCATTTGTAGATAACGTAACGTAACCTAACCTAACTAACCTAACCTAATCTAACCTAACCAATCGAACGAATCTTAATGTAACCTAACCTAACATAACCTTAGCCTGACTTACCTAATCCAACCATAACCCCTATCATAACTCAACCAAACCTAACCTAAACTAAGCTAAATTTAAACTAAACCAACATAGCCTAACCTAACTAACTTAGTGGTACGATTTTGGTAAACCAATATTGATTCACAGGAAACTAAATATGCTCTTTCAACTCTTATTCTAATTTGCCCATAATTGAGTATGTTTACGGCTAAGGTATTTGAAAATATTCACTGTCACCATCAATGGGTTTGTTTATAAGATATGCGTTTTACTGTTCACTCATAGAGCTGTTTGTGTGCTCAACTGCTTATATCATTCAATCTAACTGTCTAAGTGATAAACGTGCTGCTTTAACTGACTGGCAGAACAACCCCCCAGTCTAGAACCAAAATTGACATCTTCCGCAAGAAGAAAGCAGCGGCCCAACGCGAACTTCACAATCTAAAGAACGACTGGCTTAAAAATGAAGAAAGTGAAACGCAAAAACTTGCAGATTAACACATGATGCACTAATTTTTTAGCTCCAGTTAAAACATTTTATGGGCCAATCACTCATTGTGCAGCGCCTCTTCACTCATCCAATGGCAACTCCCTAAATAAGGATGAAGAAGGCATCCTTCAGCGCTGGAAAGAGCACTACCATTCACTGCTCAATTGAAACACTAATGTGGATATCCTGACAACTTAGCAGGTTCGTCAGCATCCAAAGCAAACCCACCTCAGCTATCCGCCATCAAACAAGGTGAACAATAACAAAGCCTTTGGGACTGGTGGAACTCCAGCCGAGATGTATAAAGTAGCAGGACCTCTGCTTACCATCCGTCTCCACTCTCTCCTGAAGAATATATGGGAAATGTAGGAAATCCCCCAAGCTCCTAAGGAC
>NW_024714247.1:0-22623 GCF_018991925.1 Homarus americanus
GCCAATCATAGGTGAAGAGGATAAATGTCAAAAGTTAACTCAGTGTTATAGTTCCGGCCACTGGTCAAGGTTTTCCAAACGTTTTACCAAAATGTAAAATAATTTTGAACTAACTAGTGTGAAGTACATTTTGTGAGACAGGGCTCGACCTAGCCGGCGCCAGGCCCCGGGCCCTGAGAAGCCAACGGTGCCCCACATAGCTCCGAGTAGATCATCAACCTTGGGCGCTTGCACCTCAGGCATTAGTTCGCCGGTGGTTGGATCTGTCCAAGGGGGCCGCCTAAGTGATCGACCAGCTCTAAATAGTACTTGAGAGCAGTTTAGGAAAAAATTTAGGCTTTTTTTACATCTAAAATCAATCACGTAATTTTGTTTTGCCATTTCTGTGAGTGCAACTCCAGCATCGGTGACGAAACTAACCATTTGAGGATGGTTATTGTGTGCAAGAGTTCTCAAGGTGTAACCGAGGGCGCGGGCGGCTGCGGTATATGCCGAGTCTGGACTGAGCAGCTTGGCAGTCGCTGCTACGATTACGTCCATTAATTCCGGACTCTCGGCTACATGGCTGTACCATCGGTCTAACAACCGGAGCAGCGCCACACATCCCTCCGGTCCCGGCGTGTACTTGGTCTTGTTTATGTAACTTAAAAGCATATGGCCAAAATTAGGAGGCGGAGAGTTAACGAGAGCGCCAGCGGCCAATACCTTGTATACCTGGTCACACAGGGGACCAAGTTTAGCCAATTCTAAACTTCTGTGCAGACCCAGGATAAAACGTAATTTACAATCCTTGACCACCATTATTTTCGCTACGCTGCTAAAGACTTGGGCAACGTTGGGTTGGTTACAATATTGGTTGTATCCAAGTTAACTTATGAGAGGCTCACCGAAGTACCCATATATTTTATCGCCAACGAAGACAGATGCTTTGTTGATTTCTTCAACACTCATGTGTGTTAGCAGGTTATGGGTGATACCCATAATAAAAACTGCACATGGCAACGATTCGTAATGAGCCGTGGAGGCAACTTTTGACATATCATTTTCGAAAGTTAGTAGGATGTTTATGTCCAAAGGAAAGGTTATTTCGAATTCGAGTAAGTAAACCGCAATTTCTAGTAGTCGAAGACGTGGGAGAAGGGGCTGTCCGCCGGGAACACACTTTAGAGCGGCCAAAAGGTACATTTTAAAATATTTTTCATTTTTCTCTTTTTTTTCTTTAATATACTTAAAATATTGATCTCTTGCTTTGTTAACGTGATTACTAAATCTAAGATCGCGAATCAGAAGACTGTTATGGACACCTGCGAATAGAGAACGAAGAACAACCTTGCTGTGTGTTGTGCCTAGCCTCTGACCGTCCTCCAAATACTCCCAACATTTAGAAAAGTTTTGTGTCCTTGCACCATATTCTTCACATTACTTTGATTCTTTACCAGATGCTTTCCTGTCCACGGTATAATAAAATTCGTTGATGGGAGTCACAGGGTTTTCTGCTTCTAGTTGTTTTTTCTTCTTCTCCAAACGGTCTGCCCTTTTCCTTAACCATTCGATAGGCATATCGTGGACACCATGTTCGTGTAGCTCCCCACAGCACAGACATGTTGACCTGGTATCTCCTCTCATCTCCAGATCATTAAACTTTAAATTTATGCCTTTATTTTGACAATACTCTTCCCAATTCTTCTCTCTTCCATTCATAAACTGCCGTTCTTTATCTCCCTGTTTAACAACTTTACGGGTAAAAATGCGCCGCCGCCATCTACATACTGAGTGTTCGTTGGCAGGGTCGTGAACCTGCCGGCAGCACTTGCATACTACCGGACCCTCCTCCACCACCTTCAGCTTCTTGCAGGGCTTTTGGCCCCACTGAGTCTCATCGAGAGGTCGTTTTATAGCACTCATTTTTTAAACAAATTAATACGATAATAAAAAGAGTATATGAGCAAATATTAATAGATATATATAGTAGTAATATGACGATTATTAACTACTTCACTAAGTACCGTAAATGTAAATATCTACTGACAAGTTTTGTAGTAAGAGGTTTAGAACACTAATATTATATAGAACGTGTACAAGTGTCATGCGAACATGTACTAGTGTTAGAGTGAACTTGTTGTACTTATGTTGTAGTGAACATGTAATAATAGTACTATAGTGAATATGTAGTACTAGTGTTGTAGCGAACATGTAGTAGTAGTGTTGTAGTGAACATGTAATACTAGTGTTGTAGCGAACATGTAGTACTAGTGTTATAGTGAACATGTAATACTAGTGTTATAGTGAACATGTAGTACTAGTGTTGTAGTGAACATGTAGTACTAGTGTTATAGTGAACATGTAGTACTAGTGTTATAGTGAACATGTAATACTAGTGTTATAGTGAACATGTAATACTAGTGTTGTAGCGAACATGTAGTACTAGTGTTATAGTGAACATGTAGTACTAGTGTTATAGTGAACATGTAGTACTAGTGTTGTAGTGAACATGTAGTACTAGTGTTATAGTGAACATGTAATACTAGTGTTGTAGTGAACATGTAATAATAGTACTATGGTGAACATGTAGTACTAGTGTTGTAGTGAACATGTATTACTATTGTTGTAGTGAACATGTATTACTATTGTTGTAGTGAACATGTAATTATAGTCCTTTAGTGAACATGTAATACTAGTGTTGTAGTGAACATGTAGTACTATTGTTATAGTGAACATGTAGCACTAGTGTTGTAGTGAACATGTAATAATAGTACTTTAGTGAACATGTAGTACTAGTGTTGTAGTGAACATGTAATAATAGTGTTATAGTGAACATGTAGTACTATTGTTGTAGTGAACAGTAGTACGAGTGATGTAGTGAACATGCAATAATAGTCCTATAGTGAACATGTAATACTAGTGTTGTAGTGAACATGTAGTATTACTGTAGTGTTGTAGTGAACATGTAATAATAGTACTATAGCGAACATGTAGTACTAGTGTTATAGTGAACATGTAGTACTAATGTTGTAGTGAACATGTAGTATTACTGTAGTGTTGTAGTGCACATTTAATAATAGTACTATAGCGAACATGTAGTACTAGTGTTATAGTGAACATGTAGTACTAGTGTTGTAGTGAACATGTAGTACTACTGTAGTGTTGTATTCAATATATAATAATAGTACTTTAGTGAACATGTAGTACTAGTGTTGTAGCAAACGTGTAGTACTAAAGTAGTGTAGTGAACATGTAGTACTAGTGTTATAGTGAACATGTAGTACTAGTGTTGTAGTGAACATGTAGTACTACCGTAGTGTTGTATTCAATATATAATAATAGTACTTTAGTGAACATGTAGTACTAGTGTTGTAGCGAACGTGTAGTACTAAAGTAGTGTAGTGAACATGTAGTACTAGTGTTATAGTGAACATGTAGTACCAGTGTTGTAGTGCAGAACACTAAGCCGGGTAACAGTCATTGTTGCATCTGTGCTAGCCAGTACCAAAATTGCACTAGCTATGATTGTGTGAGAAACAACCGACCATGTGTGGCTTGCAGAAAGGGGAACAATTGTCGGAACCCATATGGCAGGGAGCCGACACAAGAGGCCACAGTGAATATCGCCGGGACCCGTCCGCCCGATAAATGCTGCTTCAATAGTAGCAGATGGCCACGAGGTGAGTGAGAGACAGCCACCACAGTGGAATGGCATGTCGATGGAAAATGCAGACATGTGGGTTAAAGAAACTTACTCAGAAACTGTCAGGTGGTCGCCAGCTAAACTGTTTGAACCACCCTAGTGTGCGGCCACCAAATAAATGATTCGGGAGATGATTCGCCTCATAACTGATTACACTCAGGACTTCTTCCTCGCCCCTTTAGCTCTTCAAATACTGGCAATAAAACCACATCTATTCTGTCAGAGGACACACACAAAGACTAAGCACAAAGAAAATGCGGCAGCAATAAAGAGAAGATTGACAATGGGGCGGATGGGGCCCTTGAGGATCTCCTATGTGAAGCAAGAACACTGCAGGAGAGACTAAAATTTACAGCTGACGGAAAGTAAAACACCGATGACGTTGCAAGAAAGTTCGGAAACAAAATGCGTATGGGAAAAGTGTCCTCGGCGGTAAGATCTCTCACAGAGGAATCCTCTGGTGGGGTTCTGCCAATAAACAGAGAGACATTAAAACAACTGAAAGAAAAACATCCCCCTGCAAGAGAAGACGAAGGCATCAGGTTCTAGGGGGACTATATCCCATCCAAATGCTGTCCTGTTCGAGAATATAACAGGAGGGATTGTGTGGAAAAAGGCATTGAAGACACTAGGAGGTCCTGGCCCTTCAGGCCTGGATGCAAACTGTTGGAGAGTAATCTTAAGCACAAACAAGTTTGGCCCCGTAGCAACTGATCTCTGTACTGCCATTGCCGTCCTTGCAAGAAAGTTGGCATCCTCGTGCTGCCATCACCTCCATGCTCTGACGGCCTGCAGCCTCATTTCCCTGGATAAGAATCAAGGATGTAGGCCTATAGGGGTGGGGGAAGTGCTGAGGCGGATCATCGGAAAATGCATAATGGAGATGGTAAAGGATGATGTCAGGACAGCAGCAGGAAACTTGCAAGTTTGTGCTGGCCACCAGGCTGGAGGGGAAGCTGCCATTCACGCCATGAGAACGATATTTGAGCAGCGTGATTGTGAGGCCGTTCTCCTGGTGAACGCTTCAAACGCATTCAACACACTTAACCGCAAGGCCGCACTGCACAACATCAAGATAAAGTTGTCCAAGCTTTGCAATGTATGTTGAAAACTCCTATAGGAATCCATCAGACCTCTATATAGAAAATAACAAGGCTCTAAGAGGTGATACCATCATACAGTCAACCGAGGGAACAACGCAGGAGGACCCTGTTGAAATGGCAATGTATGCAATAGGCCTATCCGTGCTCCAACACACAGTAAAATTTGAAACAACTGACGTCAAACAAGTGGCGTACGCTGATGACCTTACAGGAGCAGGAAAAGTGGAGGACATCAAAAAGTGATGAGAACATCGCGAGGCCCACAAATAGGGTACCAATCAAACGCCAGCAAGTACTTCCCCATTGTGAAGCCAGAACATTATGAACGGGCAATGGAGGTGTTTAGCGGAAGTGAGGTAAAAATAACAAAGGAAGGTCAAAGACACCTAGCCGCAGCAATAGGCACGACGGACTTCAAGACCGAGTACGTAACGGGAAAGGTGAATAAGTGGGTTAGGGAAATCCAAGCTCTGACTGAGGTTGCTAACACAGAGCCGCATGCGGCTTTTGCGGCATTCACCCATGGAGTCAAGCATCGTTGGAACTATCTGATGCGCACTGTCCCTGATATTGGGTACCTCCTCCACCCTCTAGAAGAAGCTATCAGCGTCAATTTCATTCTCAAATTAGTGAAACACAATCACTAAACCTCAGCAGAAAGATCACTCCTTGCACTACCACCGAGACTGGGAGGTATGGGATTGACCAATCCAGAGGAGATTGCTGCCACCGAACATCAAAACTCAGTTAAGCTCACGACAGCCCTCACGGACCACATAATAGCTCAGAACGCAACAGGGGAGGTAGATACCAGTGAAGTAAACAAGATTCGAAGGTCCATGACAACAGAACGACAGCACAGCCAAAGTGATAAGTTGCAGCAACTGTTGTTGCAAGTACCAGAGAATTTGAAAAAAAAAGAATAAGTAGCTATAGCGCAGGAGGTCGGCGCCACGAACTGGTTAACTACGTTACCGATAAGGGCAAATGGTTTCAGTCTCAATAAACAAGAATTTACAGATGCCAATGCTCTAAGGCACTGTAGGCCAGTAGAAGGTTTGCCCTCCAAATGTGTGTGTGGTTCTACCTATGACGCCAATCACGCCATGGTGTGCAAGAAAGGAGGCTTCATATGCATGAGGCATGATGAAATAAGGGATCTCACAGCAAATATGTTGAAGGAAATCTGCAGTGATGTCAATGTAGAACCGGTGCTTCTTCCATTGGACGGTGAGATTTTCCAACATAGGACTTCAAACACATCCAACGAAGCCCGTGTTAACGTAGGTGCTCGAGGATTCTGGACGAGGGGACAGCAAGCCTTCTTCGATATCATGATTTTTTATCCCATGGCCGCATGTCACTGAAACTTAGCTCTCGATGCTGCACACAGGAGTAACGAGAACGACAAGTTAAGGACATACGGGGAGAGAATTCAAAACGTTGATCAAGGCAGTTTCACTCCTCTAGTGTTCACAACCTCTGGTGGGATGGGGCCAAGTGCAAGATGCTTCTACGCCAGACTCGCGGAGGTGATATCCGAACAGAAATAGAAGCCCAGAAGTTATGTTACAGCCTGGTTGAGATGTCGACTGTCCTTCTCTCTCCTTCAGTCGTTTTTGCTCTGCCTCAGGGGAACCAGAGCATCGGCCCTAAAGCCTACAACAGTTGCAGGTATTGACTATGAGGCTACAGTCACTGAATGCAGCATAGATCTGCGGCTCAACTAACTCAACACAGCTAGGATAGCTACTTGTATTAGGATATTAAATATTAAGGTAATAAAATGGTGGCGAAGGTATGGTTATTGTGGGAGGCTGGAGGCCGTTATAAAAAACATAAAGTAGTAGGATGTGTGTGCGTGTGTATGTGTGTGTGTGTGTGTGTGTGTGTGCGTGTGTGTGTGTGTGTGCCAGACCAAGCTGCTTCCACCACACGCCATCTATATCTTTTATTTTCCCTTCATTCGCATAACTATATGAAAAATCATGTTTAATTTGACTACATATTTCAAAAACCATAAATTTCATGTGGATCAGTCACTCCTCATTTGACACACTTACAGTGCAATACTTTGACCATCCCACCTGGGCACATGGAGGCCCACGGTAACTCTCACGGGGCAATATACGCCCGAACAAACAAGTTATGATATGAACCCTTCCAGGCTTTACTATCATTATCATGTTATGTTCATCGTGCTCTGTATCTTGGTAACTAGTCATAGTATCAATACATGGAGGAAAATCTATATTAATATACTGTAATATTGCATTTTATTGTAAACCGTACAAAATCTCGTTTAACCATTGGACGTGAGGGAAAGCACCACACACTGGAGTTACGAAATGAAGAACCGAAGGACATAGAAATGACCGACCTGACGTCGTGTGTAGGGAGGCCTGCCGTATCAGTGTGGACACGGTTGCTCAAAGTGTAAGTCGTATAATTCATCCTTGCATTTGTTGAGAAGAGTTATATATATATATATATATATACATATATATATATATAAATATATATATACATATATATATATATATATATATATATATATATATATATATATATATATATATATATATATATATATATATATATATATATATATATATATATATGTGTGTGTGTATTCCTTTACAACTAAAAACCTAGAACGTCAATGTGGCATTTAAAAACTCATGCACTGTTAAACAAATGTTAATCAAGAACTCCCCCAACAATACAAGTGGCTTCATTTATAAGGTTCCTTGCAAGGAATGAAATATGTTTTACTTAGGCCAGACAGGTAAAGATCTTGTAACTAGACTTAAACGACATGAATATAGTGTTAGGACAGGCCAGGAATCCAATGCTCTGTTTGTTCATTTGAGGGATAATAAGCATTGCATTGACTGGGATAATGGCTCCTCAATATTACCTTGTAATTCAATTGACAGTAGGAACATTATAGAATCTAGTCTGATAATGGTATGTACAAACTGCATAATTTCGTAATTAAGAAGATTTGTAACCAAGTGAGAAGGTTGGGTCAGCTTACCCTCTGACCTGACTACCGACTGCTGCGGTGCTTTTTGAAGATTAGTAGGGTCATAACCTAATACCTGACCATTGTGGACTTGATCTCATCCTCCTCTGTATATATATATATATATATATACCTTGTTTTGTACTTCTCCTTAGTCTGTACTCACCCCTGAAGATGTGAATTACACGAAAGAGCTTGGGAACTTCGTGTTTTCTTCTTTCCTTGTGGTTATCAGCACACACACACACACATATATATATATATATATATATATATATATATATATATATATATATATATATATATATATATATATATATATATATATATATATATATATAAGTCCAATAAAGCACGCGGACTTCTACATACAATCAACACCTCAACCCGCCAGGATTCGAATCCACGGCCCACGACTGTGACCCGGGAACGCTAACCGCTGGACCACCAGGATACTAAAAGCAGTCCTAGACTTTGTTATATTTCACACAAAGCCTCTTCAACGAGCTTGTGGCGCCGTGAACCTCTAATGGGGACTACCCGTATCACGTAGGTGGTCAGAGTAACGTTTTATCAAATCCGGCTTCAAAACACTAGGATCCATATATATTTCATTAGCCCAATAAAGCACGCGGACTTCTACATACAATCAACACCTCAACCCGCCAGGATTCGAACCCACGGCCCATGAGCCCATGACTGTGACCTGGGAACGCTAACCGCTGGACCACCAGGATACTAAAAGCAATCCTAGACTTTGTTATATTTCACATAAAGCCTGTTCAACGAGCTTATGGCGCCGTGAACCTCTAATGGGGACTACCAGTATCACGTAGGTGGTCAGAGTAACGTTTTACCAAATCCGGCTTCGAAACACAAGGATCCATATATATTTCATTAGCCCAATAAAGCAAGCGGACTTCTACATACAATCAACACCTCAGCCCGCCAGGATTCGAACCCACGGCCCACAAGCCCACGACTGTTAGCGTTCCACGGTCACAGTCATGAGCTCATGGACCGTGGGTTCGAATCCTGGCGGGTTGAGGTGTTGATTGTATGTAGAAACCGCGTGCTTTATTGGGCTAATATGTAGTTCGACCAGATTTGACAAAACGTTACTCACGACCACCTGCGTGTTATATTGTCCCCGATGCTGGCGCCCTGCTTCGTTGAGGACAGGCTTTGTGTGGCCTCCTGCTGAAGTCTGGACTGCTGAGCGGCTGATCCCAGCGGTGGCGATCGTAGGCAATGGACCAGGCTCCTGGCAGAGACAATTGAGTGTATGTAGAGATCATGTGAGCTATGTCTATATATATATATATATATATATATATATATATATATATATATATATATATATATATATATATATATATGCTGATAACCACAAGGACAGAAGAAAACACGAAGTTCCCAAGCGCTTTCGTGTAATTCACATCTTCAGGGGTGAGTACAGACTAAGGAGAAGTACAAAACAAGGTATATATATATATATTTACAGAGGAGGATGAGATCAAGTCCACAATGGTCAGGTATTAGGTTATGACCCTACTAATCTTCAAAAAGCACCGCAGCAGTCGGTAGTCAGGTCAGAGGGTAAGCTGACCCAACCTTCTCACCTGGTTACAAATCTTCTTAATTACAAAAGGACACTGTACTAACCTCCAGCACCGACCCAGGTGGGCTAGAGATTATGGTTTCCGAGTTTACTTCTCCCCAAAAGTATCGGCTCTCTTTTTTCTCATGGATACAATGTGTCGCAATCGACGAATATTTCAGATCACTAATTGTGATTCCTGCATTAAGTTGGTTGACATGTCTCCTAGTATCTGTGAGGTTGCCAGGTATTATTTCTGGCATTTGTTGTAATTATGGTATCATCGTGCTCCATCTTTAGAAGAATAATATAATGATATTAATGTAGCGATAATACTGCCTCGTGTTGCATGTGATGTCTACATAGTGACTGTCAATCCCATAGGAGGTCTTGAAGACATCGCCTCGTTGTGAGCATTAGATAATGTTCCGTTGCCAGCACGAATCATGAGATGATAGGTTATATTCATAATTGATACCCCATGAATTGAGGTAGAAATATCGAAATGCAGTAAATCATACTTTCATTGCAATTGGAAATGGCATCATAATACACCTGTAATTACTATATTTGCAAAGGAATATAATATCGAATCATAGTGTTTCATATTTCGTTCGAAGGCATTCTATTGTAACCTTGATTCATGAAAATAGAGTAACGTTATATTCCTATTTGACAATCCATCCCATGGGGCTGAAATAGTATCTAAGGTGCCATAAATCAGCGGGGTTACTCATGTCGTTATTGGTTTCGCATATAGTATCACAATTCATCCTATTTCACTACATTGTGGAGAGAATAAGTGGCATGCTGCATATATCATGGCACAAGTACAAAGAACGAAAGGTGCAATTCACAATCAGAAATACCAACCGAACCGAGACTGTTGTGCACGTGTTGCTGTGTTCATTTCCAAATACATCAGGTCCAGGGGGCCGATACTTTTTGGGGAGAGTGTACACACATGCGATACTCAGCTCAGGACTAAAGCGGCCAACTCGGTGCAAAACATCACCGGCAAGTTAAATCCATTTCTTTGCTCAACCTGGCACTGAAATATAAGAGTGATTCTTTGCATGACAGAATTTTTTTTTTCTTGTCACCAAGTTCACTGTTGGAGGCTATTATCGTTAACTGGCCTTATTAAGTAATTTTTGGGTTAGAAATATTTATAAAACCTGGAAAAATTCTTCTTCTGAATTTGTTATTGATGTCGATGTGAATCCTATCTGAGCAGAGGACTGTAAGGGATGGACAGGTCTGGGTTAGATTGCTATGTTTTCACTTAATATTTTCAGAATTACTTCTATTGATGAAGCCCTGAGATTTTGACCAATTTTTAAGGTCATATTTGCCATCACTATAATAATAAGTATGTCCACACAATGCATGTTTGTATGTATGTATGTATGTATGTATGTATGTATGTATGTATGTGTGTGTGTGTGTGTGTGTCAGGTATAGCCAGATACAATCGAATACTACATATGGCTAGACATTATTGCCATGATAACCTCGACCATCAGTGACCATCAATATGAGAGCTACTTCGGAATTAATGGTGAGTGGTGCTGTGTCCCTCTCTGGTAACACTCCCACTTTAGGACCCAGATTGTCAAGTGTTATTAAGAACTTTCAGCACCAGAACAAACATTGTGTGTTTGTTATGTGTTACACCGGGAAGATAAACAACTATAACAGTAAAATATATGAATTAAAATAATGCGTTACTACAATTATGTCATAGGTATCATAATAATTTACTATATGAGTGCCATATTCATACTGTATATATAATGTGCACTGCGTTATATTAATATTACCATATAATGCTGTTGCTGTAGAAAATTACATGGCACTTATACAGCAAGGTGCCAGCCACGTTCACGATATTGCTTCATTAAGATTTGTGAAACAGATAGACAAGGTCATCATCCTTGGGGTCATGACCAGTCCTCGTGATGGAGAGGGACCCTTTCACCTGATGTCTGCTTTATTATTAACCTCAATTACTACAATTAGACTTCCTCATTGTTATAACTTCATTTCATTAATTTAGACAATAGATCAATCAGTCTCACACAGTAATGATAATTAATTGATGGAACATTTACCAGCCAGGGGAAATATTTATAATTGTCAGAATTATTATTATTAACATTTGATGGTTTATAATACTATTGTACCTTGCAAAGTCAGAATATAAAAAAAAAATCATATGTAATTCGTTTGTTACTTGTGGGTGTTTATGAGTGTCAGGCAGCTTTGAGTTGGGAGAGATTACTTAAGGTTCATCTACTTAATATGATAAACATCTGCCTCAGTACACAGTGAACCCTTATTAACAGAATTGTATGTTATAAATATCTCACAAGGTTCCTGTCACCTACATCGTGTTATTGTGTCGTTAATGTTATAATGGTTCAGTCAGCTTCAACAACTAAGTATTTTTAGTACGTATTCTAGGTTCGTAAATCCATGAGTAGTTGTTGATATTATTATTATTTTTATTATTATTATTATTATTATTATTATTATCTAATATACTATAGGACTATCCGTCTGTCTGTCTGTCTGTCTGTCTGTCTGTCTGTCTGTATGTTTGTCTGTCTGTCTGTATGTCTGTCTGTCTGTATGTTTGTCTGTCTGTGCAGACGAAATAGCACAATCGTTTTTCATCAAATTTGGTGGAAAAATCGCAAAAAAATCGTAGAGTGGAACAAACCTGGTCCCATGTCGATGGTTTCTTTAGGAAGACATTAGTTAACAATTTTATTTACGATGGAAAACGATGCCAGTCTACGGACTTGGCGCACCCTAATTAACTATGAAAGTCTACGGAATTGGCACACCCTCATTCGCTGTACGCTGTCACAAACATTCAAACTCTCACAAGGGCACGAACGTGCCCGCGATAACTTGTGTAAACCTATTTTGTATGGGGTGCCGGGACTTGTCTACATATCAGTGGGCCTATGCGCTGTCCCGCTGGGACCCACTCTACTCCGAGATCCCCTGCTGGTCTAGCCTGGGTATTCGAAGCACCCAGTTACTGTGTGTTGCCACGAGGAGGCATAGCAGGAGTCTTGATGGTGAAGAGGCTGTGTACTGGCAGGGGAAGACTTATGGAAGTTGCTTCCCTGTTCGCTACCAGGACTAGCCAACGGCGGTAGCTCAAGCAGAGAGAGAGCAAGCAGTGCTTGCACCTTCAGAATAATACTGCCACAGTAAGGCAACTTGACATAGGATAGTCGAATCAAATGCTTATTTCCATGAGGATCCTTTGTTTAGGCTTAAGCCTGGTCTATAATCAGTAATAGCATGTCTACAGGACTATGTGAAATTTATTTGATATAGTTCCACAAGCATTCCATTGATTTTGGACTATCCACGGCTGGGGGATCACTACCACAGTTCTACATTCTATGGTTTAATAATATAGAACTTCACATTATACGCACAAACGGGGCGAAATGCAGGTATAGATACACGCAGGAAAACATAGGAACCAATACGCTTATCGATAATGTTTAACAAACACAATTACTGAATCTAGTCAAGGACTCTATACTGCAGGAGGTTGGCTCAATCAGTGTCGCCAGCGGCTGCTAAATATAAAGCACTTTAAGCCTATTGCACCTTACATGACATCAGATTATTCAATAAAAATAATTTATATATAATCAGTAACTTATTGACATCCAACTTTAGATATCAAGGAATAATGTCTCAAAATCGATCTTTCACTGACCCCCAACCTGAGCCGCGAAAGAATAGTTTCGTTAATTTTTTTTTTTTTTTTTTAGATCGTGGGGGATGGATCGATCAACCATTGACCCCCGGCCTCAGCCGTGAAAGAATTGTTTCGTTTTTATTTATTTCTTTTTTTTAGATTGTAGCGGATGGATCGATCGATCACTGACCCCCGGCCTGAGCCGCGAAAGAATAGTTTCAGTTCTTCCTTTTTTCTTTATTTATTTATTTTTTGTCGTGGTGGATGGATCGATCGATCACTGAACCCCGGCCTAAGCCGTGAAAGTAAAGTTTGTTATTACTGTACAAATCTTGCTTAGGACCTTGGTCAATGAGTCACAATTCAGACAGTTCGTCTGGTTTGAACTCATAATTTGAAAAATAATGAAGTTGGAATTTTGTATAGTGTAGTGAGTGGCTGATAGTCAGGATAATAATGAAGATGGTTGCTAGGGTGAAAGTGAAGAATTGTTAGTGTGACAGTGACGAGAGATACTAGGATAAATAGTGAGGGTGATAGGGAAAATGGTTCTTAGGCCGATAGTGAAGATTTGTTAGGGTGATAGTGAGGGCTGTGAAGATGTTAGGCCGATAGTGAAGATTTGTTCGGGTGATAGTGAGGGTGACAGTGAAGCTGTTAGAATGAATAGTGAGGATAATAGTGAAGATGTTAGGATGAATAGTACAGGTGAGAGTGAATATGTTATTTGGTTGATAATGAAGATGTGTATTAAGATGATAGTGAAGATATGTGTTAGGATGATAGTAAAGATTTGTTAGGATGATAGTGAAGATGTGTTAGAATGATAGTGAGGGTGATAGTGAAGATATGTCTGAGAATGACAGTGAGGGTGTTAGGATGATAGTGAAGATGTATGTAAGGATGATAGTGAGGATGTGTATTAGGATAGTGAAGATGTGTTAGGATGATAGTAAAGATGTGTGGTAGAATGATATTGACGGTGATAGTGAAGATGTGTCTTAGGATAATAGTGATGTAATAAGCAAGACCATCCACACAGGCCAGCACCCATACACACAGGCAGGCACCCATACACTAATGTGAATGACTGTTACAATGTTTATGGCACTTGTCAGACCGGATGGACACTATTAGTTACAGCCTCAAAGAATAACATCTAATATCTATTATACTATAGGACTAGGCGTGTGTCTGTTTGTGTGTGTGTCTGTTCTGGGCAGCCGAAACGGCACAATCGTTTTTCATCATACTTGGTGGAAAAATCGCAAAAAATTCGTCGAGTGGAACAAACCTGCTCCCATGTCGATGGTTTCTTTAGGAAGGCGTTAGTTAACAATCTTATTTACGATGGAAAACGATGCAAGTCTATAGACTTGGAGCACCCTAATTAACCATGCAAGTCTACGGCCTTAGCACACCCTCATTCGCTGTACGCTGTCACGAGCGTTCAAACTCTCACAAGGACACGAACGTGCCCGCGATCACTTGTTCGTATTACTATTATATTTATTATTATTACGTCTGCTAATGTCGTGATTGTCTCTATTTTTACCGAGGAATTTCAGTTACTGCTGTTTTATGAGCGAGTTGTGTTGCTGCCAAGAACCTTCAGCTATGTATTTCTATTACCACACATTGTAATGAAAATTTTACACTGACAGTTCCGGGCCTGTTGTAACCTTCCACCACCCTACCCTGACAGTTGCGGGTCTGCTGTAACCTGCCACCACCTTACACTGGCAGCTGTGACTCTGTTATTGCGTCAATATACAGCACTATACTGATATTAATCCATTATCGTTCACTATGGAGGCCTTAAATGACACTGACTGTCCAGATCTCAGTATTTGACAGGGGTCGACGAACTTTGTCTTATAGTATTTACTATTTCATAAACAATTCGGTAATATAAAGAATTAGTATTTGAACCTTCGACTAGAACTTCAAAGTAATAAATTTCTTGCTACATTGGAGTATTTGATCATGTTGTATTTTCTCAGTAACATTAAAGTGTATAACATAGTTTCTGTATAACATAGTGTATAAAAAAGACGAAAACTTTCTCCAAAAAAAAGTATCTTTATGATTTTGTGAGAGACGAAAGATTTTAACAACACTACCGAGACACCAGGAGTCGCAGTGTTCATTTTGAAAGTCATCAGACCTCCTCCATTACATTACATTATACATGTGTTGATAGTGGGTAAGAATTACTTGAAAGTCTCGGAGATACGCCCACTCCACTACAACGCGCCCACTCCACCACAACACGCCCACTCCACTACAACACCCCCACTCCACCACAACACGCCCACTCCACTACAACACCCCCACTCCACCATAACACGCTCACTCCACTACAAAACCCCCACTCCACTATCATCGAACCATAAATTTAAAGATGGAAGCATAACAGTTGACCCACAAAATCTTTTCAATACCTGACCTACAGTATCAGTTGTTTAGCAAATATCGTTTGCAGTATTAAGTACTGTTGGTCTCCATATGAGAGACCAACACTCACTAACTCCGCTTGTTACAGCTGCCTCACCTTATACGTCTGGTCTAATCTGTTAGTAATGTACGATAAAAATGACACAATTCCCTGAGAAAAAGGAGATATTATTAGTGAGTTGTGACACTAAGCGGAGATAAAACCCACGATGAAGAGCCAATTGGACACACGTAGTCTACAGAAATTCGAGATGTGGAACTAATTGTGACAGTAAGTAAGGTGATATTAAGTTAGATCCTCAGTATGAGTATATTTACATTGCTTACCTGAAGATTATCCCCCAGCTTATTTCTCCTGATAATTAATCAAACATTTTTATGCTAGCTGGTGGGGGGTTAGGTTAGGTTAGGTTAGGTTAGGTCTGGTTAGGTTAGGTTTGAGTTAGGGTATTTAATCAATTAAATTTCAATTTCCATAGTTTATTCCTTGATAAAGAAACCGGAATCCTAGTGCTGACACTACGTACCGCTGTATAATAATACCAGAAGCATCTGGCAAGTGTCACAAGTACATATAAATATTATAAATGGACTTACTAAAGCCTAAGGAAGGAAGGAAGGATGTTCCTTCAACACATCATCAATATTATTTACATAAAATCTGGCTCGTATGGGGAGGATCATCGTGTCTCTGTTAGGAGGTCGTGGAGTGGTGGTCCAGCAGGCGTCACGGAAACGTTGTGTGTGGGGACATCTTAGGAGGTATTAGACAAGGGTACGGCCGTCGGGTCTTCTGCATAATGCACAAGCACTTTGCTCAGGGGAGGCGGGGATACCAATATCCCAAGCATAGTCATACTCAATGATGATACGGGCAGCAATCACGTCCCTTTTTCGCGCCCTTTCCCGGAGACGTACGAGAGGTTAGGGAGTTTACGGAGGACATCGCACCAGGTGGGCGGGAGAGTCCAGGGGGATGACTGCTTTCCGAGCTCCTCTCTGTTTGCGGCAAATTTTGGGTCCTAATCTGTAAAAGTGTTCGAGAAACAACGTAGTCAGGTGTGGCCTTGTTACAGCCAGTCTTGGCAAGGCCATCTGCTGCCTCATTCTCCAAGATACCGACATGACTGGGTATCCATATGAAGGTTACAGGGCAGTCTGTATCCTGAAGTGTTGATGTTAACCCTCGTATTTGGAGGATGAGGTCCTTATTCTCCCATGATCCAAATGCGATCCCGTCGAGAGCAGACCTGGAATCGCAGCAGACAAGCAAGGGGCAGAAACCACCGGCTTCTTCCTCAGCGAGAAGGGCAGCAAGGAGGGCTATCAGCTCGTCCTGAGTGGAGGATACCCCGTCAGAAACTCTGAGAGAGAGTTTGATAGGCTCAGGGGCATCAGGACGGGGGATGTAGACACCAGCCCTGGCCCTACCTGTAGCGGGGTCATAGGTGCCATCAGTGTAGCGGACGACCCTAACTGGGAACCAGTGGGCAATGGTATTTAATCATAAGGTAAAATAAACCGGGGTATAATCTTCAGGTGATCCATTTCTATACATAATAATCATATGCTGTTGGTGTCTGTGTGTGTGTAATATAAAAGATGTTGTACCTGAGCCCAACTCTCCCTCGTGGGTAGTGTGGCAGCATTAAGCGGCACTTGTGGAGGACGTGAAATAGTGAGCAGGTTAAAGGAAATTGCTTACTATTGTTGGTTAATAACACACAGGCGTCCATACTCATCAACCACGAACACACAGGCGTCCATACTCATCAACCACGAACACATGCTACATGCTACACACAACCTCTGAACAACTGTCAGTCTGTAACAGATCTCGTTTTGGTTTGTTTTTCTATGACGTAAGGTCATATTGCTGCAGGTAAGTAATTTATTCACCACAGCCCATTACTGCGGGCAGGTATTTACTTACTCTGGTAAATTAGATCCCGTGATTAGTCTATAATCTTCATTAGGTAAAGAAAATACAAATTTTATACAGACAAATTTTAGAAATTGTTTTCCCATTTTACTGATTCCTTAACATATATTCCATAGTCTACCCAACCAGTTGCTCTTTTCTTCCTTACGTCTCTACCACTCACTCACCGCTCAGGCTTTTTGGTGGCCTCACAGTCACCCATTGACCCCTTCTCTCCCTACCGTCTTTTACCTCTGTCTGAACCTAACAGCGCCGTCTGTCCACCGCCGTCAGTCTACGCGACATACAAGTGAAAAATCCGGTTTTCCCATCTGCTAAGTTTGTTCCCATAAAAAACATCCAATACCGTTTTAATCTACATTATCTTATACATAGCATCTCGCATTAAAATTAATTTATACGCTTTGCCCAGACTCGTCCAAATACACCAACTTAACCATCTACACACACACACACACACACACACAGGAGGAACAGGCGTAGGTGCAGGTGGCTGGAACTTCTGAAGACGCTGGAGGACGAACGAATTGTTAAGATAAGTTGGCCAAGGGAATGAGCAAAAGGCAAAAAAGTGGAATGAAGGAAGATCTTGAGAAACCACAGCCGGACTACCAATGTGTGGCGTGAGAAGGCCAGGAAGAAAGGCTGTGTCCCTCAACTGGTGGAAGATGCTGACCCCATTGACATCATGGTAATGTATATAGCACTTTATTTTCTTACGGGAGCCAATATGCTATTCCGCCTACTTCAAGTTTCCCCTTTTTTTTTTAATTATCCCAAGACAAAAGTCACCATCCGAGATTTTCTAATGTATGTATGTATGTATGTATGTATGTATGTATGTATGTGTGTGTGTGTGTGTGTGTGTGTGTCTGTGTCCATAGCGCCACAACACTAAGGGGTCTTCCTCACTTCCTCAAAAAATCTTCACAAACCAACAAGATTGTGTGATTGTATTACCTCGTGTCGCACATAGGATAGTTTATTTCTCAAACTGATTGAGTGTTTACCCAGTGGCAATGTTTTACAAATGTTCAAGGGGTGAAAATGGCTAATGAAATGTGTGTGTAAAATCTGAAAAACACTGACCTCATTCTTATTGATAGAATCCATTCACGAGTTAATAAATGACAAAGAATAAAAAAAATTTCAGAAGATCAAACACTGCGCCTAACTAACAGGCGCTACACAATAAAACCATTCTATAGACATGAACGTGTATAATTATAGTCAACAATATGGTCTAAGACTCGTCAGAACGTGTGATTTACTGTGTTTGTGTTTAAATGAAGCTTCTACACCGATGCTTAATTTTAGATTGACATAAACTTGTGAAAAACATAAAAAAATGGATGTTTAGGTCTAGAACTAATATATCATCCATCAAAGTTAACATATATTACAAAAAATGGATTAATCAAGAAACTAAGAAATCCTTCAAGAAATTGTCTCTGAATATGGTTATGTTAGGTTTTGTCACGAGAGAATATAACTCGGTGCCTCTTATTCTCACCAAATGTTGATAAATTCATAATATTGAATACAGAAAAATATTTCCCGTATGTCTTTCCTTCCTGTGATTTCTTAACATAAAGATAAAGAAAGAGAAGAAGCACCAGAAGTAGGACCCCACACGCTAGATAATATCTAAACGCATCGTTATAAATGAATCTCAACCAGGACTAGTGAAAATAACATTACTTGATACCGAAAGGAAAAAAATAGCTCTACTAGCATTAACTGGTTCTGTGTGGCACTAGATCAGTTGAGGCAGTTGTTCCTAATGTGTTGTCAACAAATACCATTAATAAGTATAAAATTACGTCGATTACTATGAAGTACAATTCATTACTTGCATATAAAGTTTAAGACTTATACATGGTCTCATAAGTGGAGTTTCGTGAATTGCCTTACTCTAGGTCAGCCCGACACCCCCGTCGCTCGACTGAGGATTAAGCCACATAATAATTATAAGAAGAAATATATTGAAAACTTGTTAAATAATAAGAGACACCAAGATCATTATTATCATTTGGTTCTGGTAGAGGTATTTCAGGTTATATAAAGAAGTACAATACGATAAAACCAACGTAATAAAGGAGAGGAAGATGCAAACGTTAATGTTAAGAAAATAAACAGAAGGAAACCACATAAATATTAAATGAGATAATATATACAAAATAGTGATTGTGGTTCATGGAATGTGATGATTTATTAATAGAGATAACTTAGTGGTGTTGTGGATAGGGACGTTTATAAGAAGGTGACATAATTGCCATAAAACATTGACAAAAATTATAACTGGTGCGTCCATATGTAATCGAGATGAAAGGAACAGACTGGAAGAGATAAAGAAAATAACACACGCAGTAAGAGGAATATACTGTAGTTGTTAAAGACTGAATGGTTGACAGAGCGTATTGGTGTCGTGTAAGGACGAGAGAGAGAGAGAGATTGGGAGGCTGGTGTGGTAATGCTGTACTAACAATAGTGCTGTACTATGTCACTCATGCTGTACTAACAATGGTGCTGTACTATGTCACTCATGCTGTACTAACACTGGTGCTGTACTATGTCACTCATGCTGTGCTAACAATGGTGCTGTACTATGTCACTCATGCTGTACTAACAATGGTGCTGTACTATATCACTCATGCTGTACTAACAATGGTGCTGTACTATGTCACTCATGCTGTACTAACAATGGTGCTGTACTATGTCACTCATGCTGCACTAACAATGGTGCTGTACTATGTCGCTCATGCTGTACTAACAATGGTGCTGTACTATGTCACTCATGCTGTACTAACAATGGTGCTGCACTATGTCATTCATGCTCTACTAACAATAATACTGTACTATGTCACTCATGCTGTACCAACAATGATGCTGTACTATGTCACTCATGCTGTACTAACAATTATACTGTACTATGTCACTCATGCTGTACTAAGAATGATACTGTACTATGTCACTCGTGCTGTACTATGTCGCTCATGCTGTGTTACGTCACTCCTGCTGTACTGTCGCTCATGCTGTGCTACGTCACTCATGCTGTACTATGTTATTCATGCTGTATTGTGTCGCTCATGCTGTACTATGTCACTCATGCTGTACTATGTCACTATATGCTGTACTGTGTCATTCATGCTGTACTATGTCGCTCATGCTGTACTAACAATGGTGCTGTACTATGTCGCTCATGCTGTACTTACAATGATGCTGTACTATGTCACTCATGCTGTACTAACAATGATACTGTACTATGTCACTCATGCTGTACTAACAATGATACTGTACTATGTCACTCATGCTGTACTAACAATGGTGCTGTCCTATGTCGCTCATGCTGTAGTAACAATGATACTGTACTATGTCACTCATGCTGTACTAACAATGATACTGTACTATGTCACTCATGCTGTACTAACAATGGTGCTGTCCTATGTCGCACATGCTGTACTTACAATGATACTATACTATGTCACTCATGCTGTACTGACAATGATACTGTACTATTAGGGTGTGTCATAGGAGGGAAGATCAGCTAAAACTAATGGCCCATCACTTTTTTGGTAGATTTTAGTGTATATAAACAGAAAATAATTTCAGTTTCAATATTTTGCAACCTTTTGCTTGGTAAATTTTAGCGTGAAATTTATCGAAAATCTAACGTACAGCAGCATTAGTGCATTGCAATTAAATAGTGAACATTGCTTTCTGACTCCATTCTTTAACAACCCAGCTAACAATATTTTTTTCTGTTTCAGATTCTGATGCATTTATAAGTTGATAATATTTGTGATGGCTGCTTGTGTCAGGACGAGGAACCAAAAATCCAGCCATCTCAGTCACTATCTTGGGTCTGGGAGAGAGCTCCTGAAGTCGGAGTTGCCTACATTGAGAGATGCTTTGAGATACGGTGTTTTAATCAGGCAAATCAGTAGAAAAGAACCAAAGAACACACAAGCAAAGACATTGCCAGTGATATGACCAAAGCTGTCTTGGCACAGTACACTCTGGCTAACGCTCAGTTCAAGCCTCCAGTCATAACAAGTCAGAAGAAAGATTAGTGAGAGACTGCTAGCCAGTTGGGAAAAGGCAAGAGATATCTCTCTTGGAAGAGGAAAACTTGCAGTTAAGGACAGCTTTGCCAAGCAACTGGACCAGTTATTTGACATAATTACTTGCAAGTGCCCAATTGTTCTCTGTCCTGAGTTTGGATGCGATCGTGACTGTAAATCCGAGGCCCACATCTCCTGCATTTGCAAGCGTGAACTGAAGATTCCTGTGATCGAACTGGCATTTGTCAAAGCACAGAGAAGAAGACTGGCAGTATAGGGGCTCTCTCCAGTTTCTAGCCAAGATATTCCGAAGTCCAAGAGACGGAGGCTGCCACAGAGAGACAGAAGAGGAGAAAGAGTTGCCGAGGAAAAGAGACACAGGAAGGCCCAGAATTGAGGTAAAAGGCCGAAGATTGGAGTCAAGCTGATTCAGAGTTTAATGACTTCCCCATGGCTGATCCGAGTGCTGACCAGGAGAATGGTGACTTTGTCCCTACTTGAAAATAATGATCCCAAACCTTCCGGGCATAGATTCGGAAATAGGAAAGATATCCCGAGAGCATGGCTCCGGCCAGCTACGACACCACGCACTGGTCTCTGAAGTACTGCAGAGATAGCAACAGCTGCCTGGATTGACGGTGGTTTGATAACACCTGATGATGTTCTGCATGAGGTGATAGATCATAACAAAGTAAGGAGAGCTCAGGAGAAACTTGTCAGTAACCTAGAAGAGGAGTTTGATAAAGGGATAAGAGAAGATGGAATCAATTGTTTGTTCTTTGATGGGAGAAGGGATGACACTAAAGTGTTCATGAAAGTTGGAGATTCTGACAAGTTGTTCCCTGCCATGGTGAAGGAGGAACACTACTCCTGCTGCAGTGAACCAGGAGGGAAGTATTTGTGGCATTTCACTCCAGAGAAAGATGACATCAGGAAACCAGCTGAGATAGTGGCAGATAACATTGTGAACTGGCTCAGAGAGAGGAACGTAGACCAGACTCTGCAGGCCAT
>NW_024714248.1:0-12109 GCF_018991925.1 Homarus americanus
TGTTATTCTCGATGAGGAGCCTTGGATATTCTCGACCAGGGGACTTTGTTTTACTCGACCAGGGGAGCTAGTTATACTCGATCAGGGGCATTTGTTATACTCGATCAGGGGATATTAGTATACTCGACCAGGGAACTTTGTTATACACGATCAGGGGATATGTTATACTGGATCAGGGGATGTGATATACTCGATCACAGGACTTTATTATAGTCGATTAGGAGGCTTTGTTATACTCAACCGGGGGCTATGTTATACACGACCAGGGAACTTTGTTATACCCGATCGTAAGACTTTGTTATATTCGATCAGGGGACTTTGTTATTCTCGATCAGGGGCCTTGGTTATACTCGACCAGGGGACTGTGTTATACTCGACCAGGGGACTTTGTTATACGCGACCAGGGGACTTTGTTATACTCGACCCGGGGACTTTGTTATACTTGATCAGGGGAATTTGTTATACTCGACCAGGGGACTTTGTCATACTTGATAACAGGACTTTGTTATACTCGATCAGGGAATTTGTTATACTGGATCAGGGGACTTTGTTATACTCGATTAGGGGGCTTTGTTATACTCAATCAGGGGACTTTGTTATACTCGATCAGGTGGTTTTGTTATACTCGACCTGGGGCCTTTGTTATGCTCGATAAGGGGACTTTGTTATTCTCGATCAGGGGCCTTGGTTATACTCGACCAGGGGACGTTGTTTTACTCGACTAGGGGAGCTTGTTATACTCGATCAGGGGCCTTTGTTATACTCGATCAGGGGATATTAGTATACTCGACCAGGTAACTTTGTTATACACGATCAGGGGATATGTTTTATTCGATCAGGGAATGTGTTATACTCGATCAGGGGACTTTGCTATACTCAATCAGGATGCTTTGTTATACTCAACCGGGGGCCTTTGTTATACTCGATCAGAGGACTTAGTTATACTCGATAAGGGGACTTTGTTATACTCGATCAGGGGACTTTGTTATACTCGATCAGGGGCCTTTGTTATACTCGACCAGGGGTCATTGTTATGCTCGATCAGGGGGACTTTGTTATACTCGATCGGGGGACTTTGTTATACTCGATTAGAGGCTTTGTTTTTTCTCCTCGATCAGGGGACTTTGTTGCCTCTCCATCAAGGGTCTTTGTTATTCTACATTTAAGGCCTTTGTTATATGCGATCAGGGACTTTATTTATTAGCGATCAAGGGGTACTTTTATAACGATCCAGGAATTTGTATTATTCGGTCAATGGGGCTTTCTTATGCTCCACCAGGTAACTTTGTTATACACGATCAGGGGATGTGTTATACTCGATCAGGGGACTTTGTTATACTCAGTCAGGAGGCTTTGTTATACTCAACCCGGGGCCTTTGTTATACTCGATCAGGGGAATTTGGTATACTCGATCAGAGGACTTTGTTATACTCGATCAGGGTGCTTTGTTATACTCAACCAGGGGACTTTGTTATACTCGATCAGGTGACTTTGTTATACTCGACCAGGGGTCTTTGTTATGCTCGATCAGGGGACTTTGTTATACTCGATCAGGGGACTTTTTTATACTCGATTAGGGGGGGCTTTGTTTTCCTCGATCAGGGGACTTTGTTATGCTCCATCAGGGTCTTTGTTATTCTACATTAGGGGCCTTTGTTATGCTCGACCAGGGGACTTTGTTATTTTCGATCAGGGGACTTTGTTATACTTGATCAGGGGACTTTGTATTATTCGGTCAGGGGGGCTTTGTTATGCTCGACCAGGGGCCTTTGTTATGCTCGATAAGGGGATTTTGTTATATGCGATCAGGGGACTTTGTTATTCTCGATCAGGGGCCTTGGTTATACTCGACCATGGGAATTTGTTATACTCGACCAGGGGACTTTGTTATACTCGATGAGGGGAATTTGTTATACTCGACCAGGGGACTTTGTTATACTCGATAAGGGGACTTTGTTATACTCGATCAGGGGACTTTGTTATACTCGATCAGGGGCCTTTGTTATACTCGATCAAGGGCCTTTTTCATAATCGATCAGGGGTCTTTGTTATACCTGATCAGGGGAATTTGTTATACTCGACCAGGGGACTTTGTTATACTTGATCAGGGGAATTTGTTATACTCGACCAAGGGACTTTGTTATACTCGATCAGGGGACATTACTATACTCGACAAGGGAACTTTTTTATACACGATCAGGGGATATGTTATACTCGATCAGGGGATGTGTTATACTCGATCAGGGGACTTTGTTATACTCAGTCAGGAGGCTTTGTTATACTCAACCGGGGTCCTTTGTTATACTCGATCAGGGGAATTTGTTATACTCGATCAGGGGACTTTGTTATACACGATCAGGGGGCTTTGTTATACTAAACCAGGGGACTTTGTTATACTCGATTAGGTGGTTTTGTTATACTCAACCAGGGGTCTTTGTTATGCTCGATCAGGGGACTTTGTTATCCTCGATCAGGAGCCTTTGTTATACTATATCAGGGGCTTTTGTTATACTCGAACCAGGGGAATTTTTTATTCTCGATCATGAGACCTTGTTATACTCGATCAGGGGACATTGTTATACTCGATGAGGGGCTTTGTTATACTCGACGATGGTGCTTTGTTGTTATCGACCAGTGGACTTTGTTATACTCGATAAGGGGACTTTGTTATACTCGATCAGGGGACTTTGTTATATTCGATCAGGGGCTTTTGTTATACTCGATCATGGGCCTTTGTTATACTCTACCAGGGGACTTTGTTATACTCGATCAGGGGAATTTGTTGTACTCGACCAGGGGACTTTGATATACTCGATCAGGGGAATTTGTTATACTCGACCATGGGAATTTGTTATTCACGACCAGGGAACTTTGTTTTACTCGATCAGAGGACTTTGTTATACTCGATCGGGGGACTTTGTTTTACTCGATTAGGGGGCTTTGTTATACTCGATCAAGGGACTCTGTTATGCTCGACCAGGGGACTTTGTTTTACTCGATGAGGCAACTGTTTTCTATTCGATCAGGGGACTTTGTTATACTCGATTAGGGGCATTTATTATACTC
Source organism: Homarus americanus (assembly GCF_018991925.1). Classification (NCBI taxonomy): domain Eukaryota; kingdom Metazoa; phylum Arthropoda; class Malacostraca; order Decapoda; family Nephropidae; genus Homarus; species Homarus americanus. The sequence goes on from NW_024714248.1 coordinate 3,067, forward strand.
GATCAAGGGCCTTTGTTATACTCGATCAGCGGACTTTGTTATACTCGATTAGGGGACTTTGTTATACTTGAGCAGGGGACTTTGTTATACTCGATCAGGGGGCTTTATTATACTCGATCAGGGGACATTACTATACTCGACCAGGTAACTTTGTTATACACGATCAGGGGATATGTTTTACTCGATCAGGGAAATTTGGTATACTCGATCAGAGGATTTTGTTATACTCGATCAGGGGGCTTTGTTATACTCAACCAGGGGACTTTGTTATACACGATCAGGGAAATTTGGTATACTCGATCAGAGGATTTTGTTATACTCGATCAGGGGGCTTTGTTATACTCAACCAGGGGACTTTGTTATACTCGATCAGGTGACTTTGTTATACTCGACCAGGCGTCTTTGTTATGCTCGATCAGGGGACTTTGTTATACTCGATTAGGGGACTTTGTTATACTCGATTAGGGGGGGCTTTGTTTTCCTTGATCAGGGGACTTTGTTATGCTCCATCAGGGTCTTCGTTATTCTACATTAGGGGCCTTTGTTATACTCGACCAGGGGACTTTGTTATTTTCGATCAGGGGACTTTGTTATACTTGATCAGGGGACTTTAGTATTCGGTCAGGATTTGTTATGCTCGACCAGGGCCTTTTGTTATGCTGAATAAGGGGACTTTGTTATAATACGATCGAGGACTTTGTTATTCTCGATCAGGGCCTTGGTTATACTCGACCAGGGGACTGTTATATACTCGACCAGGGACGTGCCTCGACCAGGGGACTGTTATACTTGATCCAGGGGAAATTTGTATACTCGACCTGAGCGACTTTGTTGGCATGCTCGAATAGGGACTTTGTTATACTCGATCAGGGGCCTTTGTTATACTCGATCAAGGGCCTTTGTCATCATCGATCAGGGGACTTTGTTATACTTGATCAGGGGAATTTGTTATAGTCGACCAGGGGACTTTGTTATACTTGATCAGGGGAATTTGTTATACTCGACCAAGGGACTTTGTTATACTCGATCAGTGGACATTACTATACTCGACAAGGGAACTTTTTTATACACGATCAGGGGATGTGTTATACTCGATCAGGGGATGTGTTATACTCGATCAAGGGACTTTGTTATACTCAGTCAGGAGGCTTTGTTATACTCAACCGGGGTCCTTTGTTACACTCGATCAGGGGAATTTGTTATACTCGATCAGGTGACTTTGTTATACACGATCAGGGGGCTTTGTTATACTAAACCAGGGGACTTTGTTATACCTGATTAGGTGGTTTTGTTATACTCAACCAGGGGTCTTTGTTATGCTCGATCAGGCGACTTTGTTATCCTCGATCAGGGGCCTTTGTTATACTATATCAGGGGCTTTTGATATACTCGAACCTGGGGAATTTGTTATACTCGATCATGAGACCTTGTTATACTCGATCAGGGGACTTTGTTATACTCGATGAGGGGGCTTTGTTATACTCGACCATGGTGCTTTGTTGTTCTCGACCAGTGGAACTTTGTTATACTCGAAAAGGGGACTTTGTTATACTCGATCAGGGGATTTTGTTATACTCGATCAGGGGACTTTGTTATACTCGATCATGGGCCTTTGTTATACTCTACCAGGGGACTTTGTTATACTCGATCAGGGGAATTTGTTATACTCGACCAGGGGACTTTGATATACTCGATCAGGGGAATTTGTTATACTCGACCAGGGGACTTTGTTATTCACGACCAGGGAACTTTGTTTTACTCGAACAGAGGACTTTGTTATACTCGATCGGGGGACTTTGTTTTACTCGATCAGGGGGCTTTGTTATAATCGATCATCAAGGGACTCTGTTATACTCGACCAGGGGACTTTGTTTTACTCGATGAGGCAACTGTTTTCTATTCGATCAGGGAACTTTGTTATACTCGATTTGGGGCATTTATTATACTCGATCAAGGGCCTTTGTTATACTCGATCAGAGGACTTTGTTATACTCGATTAGGGGACTTTGTTATACTTGAGCAGGGGACTTTGTTATACTCGATCAGGGGGCTTTATTATACTCGATCAGGGGACATTACTATAATCGACCAGGTAACTTTGTTATACACGATCAGGGGATACGTTTTATTCGATCAGGGAATGTGTTATACTCGATCAGGGGACTTTGCTATACTCGATGAGGATGCTTTGTTATACTCAACCGGGGGCATTTGTTATACTCGATCAGAGGACTTTGTTATACTCGATAAGCGGACTTTGTTATACTCGATCAGGGGACTTTGTTATACTCGATCAGGGGCCTTTGTTATACTCGACCAGGGGTCTTTGTTATGCTCTATCAGGGGACTTTGTTATACTCGATTAGGGAGGGCTTTGTTTTCCTCGATCAGGGGACTTTGTTATACTCCATCAGGGTCTTTGTTATTCTACATTAGGGGCCTTTGTTATACTCGACCAGGGGACTTTGTTATTTTCGATCAGGGGACTTTGTTATACTTGATAAGGGGACTTTGTATTATTCGGTCAGGGGGGCTTTGTTATGCTCGACCAGGGGCCTTTGTTATGCTCGATAAGGGGATATGTTATATGCGATCAGAGGACTTTGTTATTCTCGATCAGGGGCCTTGGTTATACTCGACCAGGGGACTTTGTTATACTCGACCAGGGGACTTTGTTATACTTGATCAGAATTTGTATTCAGGTCAATGAGCTTTCTTATGCTCCTGAGTAAATTTGGTATACTCGATCAGAGGACTTTGTTATACTCGATCAGGGTGCTTTGTTATACTCAACCAGGGGACTTTGTTATACTCGATCAGGTGACTTTGTTATACTCGACCAGGGGTCTTTGTTATGCTCGATCAGGGGACTTTGTTATACTCGATCAGGGGACTTTTTTATACTCGATTAGGGGGGGCTTTGTTTTCCTCGATCAGGGGACTTTGTTATGCTCCATCAGGGTCTTTGTTATTCTACATTAGGGGCCTTTGTTATGCTCGACCAGGGGACTTTGTTATTTTCGATCAGGGGACTTTGTTATACTTGATCAGGGGACTTTGTATTATTCGGTCAGGGGGGCTTTGTTATGCTCGACCAGGGGCCTTTGTTATGTTCGATAAGGGGACTTTGTTATATGCGATCAGGGGACTTTGTTATTCTCGATCAGGGGCCTTGGTTATACTCGACCAGGGGACTTTGTTATACTCGACCAGGGGACTTTGTTATACTCGACCAGGGAAATTTGTTATACTCGATGAGGGTCCTTTGTTATACTCGATGAGGGGACATTACTATACTCGACCAGGGAACTTTGTTATACACGATCAGGGGAGATGTTATACTCGATCAGGGGATGCGTTATACTTAATCAGGGGACTTTGTTAAACTCGATGGGGAGGCTTTGTTATACTCAACCGTGGGCTTTTGTTATACTCGATCATGGGACTTTGTTATACTCGATCAGGTGACTTTGTAATACTCGACCATGAGACTTTGTTATACTCGATCAGGGGGCTTTGTTATACTCGACCAAGGGCCTTTGTTATGCTCGATCAGGGTTCTTTGTTATACTCGATCATGGGGCTTTGTTATACTCGATCAGGGGACATTAGTGTACTCGATTAGGGGCCTTTGTTTATACTCGATCAGGGGACTTTGATATACTCGATGAGGGGGCTTTGTTATACTCGACCAGGGGCCTTTGTTATGGTCAACAAGGAGACTTTGTTATACTCGATGAAATGACTTTGTTATACTCGATGAGGGGGCTTTGTTTTCGTCGACCAGGGGACTTTGATATACTCAATCAGGGGACTTTGTTATACTTGATCAGGGGACTTTGTAATATTCGATCAGGGGGCTTTGTTATACTCGACCAGGGGTCTTTGTTATGCTCGATAAGGGGACTTTGTTATACACGACGAGGGGCCTTTGTTATACTCGATCAGGGGAATTTGTTATACTCGACCAGGGGACTTTGTTTTACTCGATCAGGGGGCTTTGTTATACTCGATCAAGGGACTCTCTTATACTCGACCAGGGGACTTTGTTTTATTCGATGAGGCAACTGTTTTCTATTCGATCAGGGGAGTTTGTTATACTCGATTAGGGGCATTTATTATACTCGATCAAGGGCATTTCTTATACTCGATCAGCCGACTTTGTTATACTCGATTAGGGGACTTTGTTATACTTGAGCAGGGGACTTTGTTATACTCGATCAGGGGGCTTTATTATACTCGATCAGGGGACATTTCTATACTCGACCATGTAACTTTGTTATACACGATCAGGGGATATGTTTTATTCGATCAGTGAATGTGTTATACTCGATCAGGGGACTTTGCTATACTCGATAAGGGTGCTTTGTTATACTCAACCGGGGGCCTTTGTTATACTCGATCAGAGGACTTTGTTATACTCGATCAGATCAGGGATTTGTTATACTCGATCAGGGGCCTTTGTTATACTCAATCAAGGGAATTTGTTATACTTGATCAGGGGACTTTGTAATATTCGATCAGGGGGCTTTGTTATACTCGACCAGGGGCCTTTGTTATGCTCGATAAGGGGACTTTGTTATATGCGATCAGGGGACTTTATTATTCTCGATCAGGGGCCTTGGTTATACTCGACCAGGGGACTTTGTTATACTCGACCAGGGGACTTTGTTATACTTGATCAGTGGAATTTGATATTCTCGACCAGGGGACTTTGTTATGCTCGATGAGGGGACTTTGTTATACTCGATCAGGGGCCTTTGTTATACTCGATCAAGGGCCTTTGTCATCATCGATCAGGGGACTTTGTTATACTTGATCAGGGGAATTTGTTATAGTCGACCAGGGGACTTTGTTATACTTGATCAGGGGAATTTGTTATACTCGACCAAGGGACTTTGTTATACTCGATCAGTGGACATTACTATACTCGACAAGGGAACTTTTTTATACACGATCAGGGGATGTGTTATACTCGATCAGGGGATGTGTTATACTCGATCAAGGGACTTTGTTATACTCAGTCAGGAGGCTTTGTTATACTCAACCGGGGTCCTTTGTTACACTCGATCAGGGGAATTTGTTATACTCGATCAGGTGACTTTGTTATACACGATCAGGGGGCTTTGTTATACTAAACCAGGGGACTTTGTTATACCTGATTAGGTGGTTTTGTTATACTCAACCAGGGGTCTTTGTTATGCTCGATCAGGCGACTTTGTTATCCTCGATCAGGGGCCTTTGTTATACTATATCAGGGGCTTTTGATATACTCGAACCTGGGGAATTTGTTATACTCGATCATGAGACCTTGTTATACTCGATCAGGGGACTTTGTTATACTCGATGAGGGGGCTTTGTTATACTCGACCATGGTGCTTTGTTGTTCTCGACCAGTGGAACTTTGTTATACTCGAAAAGGGGACTTTGTTATACTCGATCAGGGGATTTTGTTATACTCGATCAGGGGACTTTGTTATACTCGATCATGGGCCTTTGTTATACTCTACCAGGGGACTTTGTTATACTCGATCAGGGGAATTTGTTATACTCGACCAGGGGACTTTGATATACTCGATCAGGGGAATTTGTTATACTCGACCAGGGGACTTTGTTATTCACGACCAGGGAACTTTGTTTTACTCGAACAGAGGACTTTGTTATACTCGATCGGGGGACTTTGTTTTACTCGATCAGGGGGCTTTGTTATAATCGATCAAGAGACTCTGTTATACTCGACCAGGGGACTTTGTTTTACTCGATGAGGCAACTGTTTTCTATTCGATCAGGGGACTTTGTTATACTCGATTAGGGGCATTTATTATACTCGATCAAGGGCCTTTTTTATACTCGATCAGAGGACTTTGTTATACTCGATTAGGGGACTTTGTTATACTTGAGCAGGGGACATTGTTATACTCGATTAGGGGGCTTTATTATACTCGATCAGGGGACATTACTATACTCGACCAGGTAACTTTGTTATACATGATCAGGGGACTTTGCTATACTCGATCAGGATGCGTTGTTATACTCAAACGGGGGCCTTTGTTATACTCGACCAGGGGACTTTGTTATACTCGATAAGGGGACTTTGTTATACTCGATCAGGGGACTTTGTTATACTCGACCAGGGGCCTTTGTTATGCTCGATAAGGGGACTTTGTTATACTCGATGAGGGTCCTTTGTTATACTCGATGAGGGGACATTACTATACTTGACCAGGGAACTTTGTTATACACGATGAGAGGAGATGTTATACTCGATCAGGGGATGTGTTATATTCGATCAGGGGTCTTTGTTATACTCAGTCAGGATGCTTTGTTATACTCAACCGGGAGCCTTTGTTATACTCGACCAGGGAACTTTGTTATATTCGATCAGAGGACTTTGTTATTCTCGATCAGGGGCCTTGGTTATACTCGACCAGTGGGCTTTGTTATACTCGACTAGGGGACTTTGTTATACTCGACCAGGGGACTTTGTTATACTCGATCAGGGGAATTTGTAATGATCGATCAAGGGCCTTTGTCATAATCGATCAGGGGCTATTGTTATACTCATAAAGGGGACTTTGTTATACTCGATAAGAGGAATTTGTTATACTCGACCAGGGGACTTTGTTTTACTCGATCAGGGGAATTTGTTATACTCGACCAGGGGACTTTGTTATACACGACCATTGGACTTTGTTATATTCGATCAGAGGACTTTGTTATACTCGATCGGGGGACTTTGTTTTACTAGATCAGGGGGCTTTGTTATACTCGATCAAGGGACTTTGTTAAACTCGATTAGGGGCCTTTTTTATACTCGATCAAGGGCCTTTGTTATACCCGATCAGTGGACTTTGTTATACTCGATTAGAGGACTTTGGTAAACTCGATCAGGGGACTTTGTTATACTCGACCAGGCGACTTTGTTATACTCGATCAGGGGCTTTGTTATACTTTTCGTTAGGGATATTATACTCGACCAAGGAACTTTGTTATACTCGATCATGGAGCGCTGTTATACTCAACCAGGGACTTGTTATACTTGAAGAGGACTTTGTAATATTCGATCAGGGGCTTTGTTATACTCGACCAGGGACTTTGTTATAATCGATGGGGACTTTGTTATACTCGATGATTGGTCTTTGTTATACTCGATCAGGGGTCTTTGTTATACTCGACCAGGGTCCTTTGTTATGGTCGACCAGTGGCCTTTGTTATACTCGATCAGGGGGCTTTGTTATATTCGATTAGGTGACTTTGTTATACTCGATGAGGGGCATTTGTTATACTCGATCAATGGCCTTTGCTATACTCGATCAGGGGACTTTGTTAGACTCGATTAGGGGCCTTTGTTATAATCGATCAGGGGACTTTGCTACACTCGATTAGGGGGATTTGTTATACTATATCAGGGGCTTTTGTTATAATCGAACCAGGGGAATTTGATATACCCGATCATGAGAATTTGGTATACTCGATCAGGGCCTTTATTATACTCGACCAGGGGGGTTTGATATACTCGATCAGGGGACTTTGTTATACTCGGTCAGGGAGCTATATTATACTCGACCAGGGGGGTTTGATATACTCGATCAGGGGACTTTGTTATACTCGGTCAGGGAGCTATATTATACTCGACCAGGGGGGTTTGATATACTCGATCAGGGGACTTTGTTATACTCGGTCAGGGAGCTATATTATACTCGATCAGGGGACTTTGTTATACTCGATCAGGGGACTTTGTTATACTCGATCAGGGGGCTTTGTATTCCTCGATCAGGGGACTTTGTTATACTCCATGAGGGTCTTTGTTATACTCTATTAGGGGCATTTGTTATTCTCGAATAGGGGTCTTTGTTATACTCGATGAGGGGACTTTGTTATACTTGATCAGGGGATTTTGTAATATTCGATGAGGGGGGCTTTGTTATACTCAACCAGGGACCTTTGTTATGCTCGATAAGGGGACTTTGCTATACTCGATCCGGGGCCTTTGTTATACTCGATCAGGGGACATTACTATACTCGACCAGGAAACTTTGTTATACACGATCAAGGGATATGTTATACTCGATCAGGGGATGTGTTATACTCGATCAGGGGACGTTGTAATTCTCGATTAGGTGGCTTTCTTATACTCAACCGGGGGCCTTGGTTATACTCGACCAGGGGACTTTGTTTTACTCGACCAGGGGAGCTTGTTATACTCGATCAGGGGCCTTTGTTATACTCGATCAGGTTATATTAGTATACTCGACCAGGGAACTTTGTTATACACGATCAGGAGATATGTTATACTCGATCAGGGGATGTGATATACTCGATCACAGGACTTTGTTATACTCGATTAGGAGGCTTTGTTATACTCAACCGGGGGCTTTGTTATACACGACCAGGGAACTTTGTTCTACTCGATCGTAGGTCTTTGTTATATTCGATCAGGGGACTTTGTTATTCTCGATCAGGGGCCTTGGTTATACTCGACCAGGGGACTGTGTTATACTCGACCAGGGGACCTTGTTATACGCGACCAGGGGACATTGTTATACTCGATGAGGGGAATTTGTTATACTCGACTATTGGACTTTGTTATACTTGATAACAGGACTTTGTTATACTCGATCAGGGGAATTTGTTATACTGGATCAGGGGACTTTGTTATACTCGATTAGGGGGCTTTGTTATACTCGATTAGGGGCCTTTGATATACTCGATCAGGGGACTTTGTTATACTCGATCTGGGGGCTTTGTTTTCCTCAATCAGGGGACTTTGTTATACTTGATCAGGGGACTTTGTAATATTCGATCAGGGGGGCTTTGTTATACTCGATCACGGGACTTTGTTATTATCGATCAGGGGCCTTTGTTATACTCGATCAGGGGACATTACTATACTCGACCAGAAAACTTTGTTATACACGATGAAGGGATATGTTATACTCGATCAGGGGATGTGTTATACTCGATCAGGGGACTTTTTTATACTCGATTAGGAGGCTTTCTTATACTCAACTGGGGGCCTTTGTTATACTCGATTAGGGGACTT
>NW_024714249.1:0-14100 GCF_018991925.1 Homarus americanus
CTAAACTCACACTGTTAGAACAAACTCACACTGCTCGATTACACTCACACAGTTAGACTAAACTCACACTGTTAGACTAAACTCACACTGCTAGACTAAACTCACACTGCTAGACTAAACTCACACTGCTAGACTAAACTCACACTGTATGAGTAAACTCACACTGTATGAGTAAACTCACACTGTTAGACTAAACTCACATTGTTAGAACAAACTCACACTGCTAGACTAATCTCACACTGTTAGACTAAACTCCCACTGTTAGACTAAACTCACACTGTATGAGTAAACTCACATTGTTAGACTAAACTCACACTCTTAGACCAAACTCACACTGCTAGACTAAACTCACACTGCTAGACTAAACTCACACTGTTAGACTAAACTCACACTGTTAGACTAAACTCACACTGTTAGACTAAACTCCCACTGTTAGACTAAACTCACACTGTATGAGTAAACTCACATTGTTAGATTAAACTCACACTCTTAGACCAAACTCACACTGTTAGACTAAACTCACACTACTAGACTAAACTCACACTGTATGAGTAAACTCACACTGCTAGACTAAACTCACACTGTATGAGTAAACTCCCACTGCTAGACTAAACTCACACTGTTAGACCAAACTCATACTGCTAGACTAAACTCACACTGTTAGACTAAACTCACACTGTATGAGTAAACTCACACTGCTAGACTAAACTCACACTGTTAGACCAAACTCACCCTGCTAGACTAAACGCACACTGTTAGACTAAACTCACACTGTTAGACGAAACACACTGTTAGACTAAACTCACACTGCTAGACTAATCTCACACTGTTATACGAAACTCACACTGTTAGACTTAACTCACACTGTTAGACTAAACTCACACACTGTTAGACTAGACTCACACTGTTAGACTAGGCTCACACTGCTAGACTAAACTCACACTCTTAGACTAAACTCACACTGTTAGACTAAACTCACACTGCTAAACCAAACTCACACTGTGAGACAAAACTCACACTGCTAGACTAAACTCACACTGTTTGACTAAATTCACATTGTTAGACTAGGCTCACTCTGCGAGACAAAACTCACACTGTTAGACTAAACTCACACTGCTAGACCAAACTCATACTGCTAGACTAAACTCACACTGTTAGACTAAACTCACACTGCTAGACTAAACTCACACTGCTAGACTAAATTCACACTGTTGAATAAACTCACACTGCTAGACTAAACTCACTGTTTGAGCTAAACTCACACTGTTAGACTAAACTCACACTGTTAGACTAAACTCACACTGTTAGACTAAAACTCACACTGCTATACTAAACTCACACTGTTAGACTAAACTTACACTGACTAAACTCACACTGTTTGACTAAACTCACATTGTTAGACTAAGCTCACACTGTTAGACCAAACTCACACTGCTACACTAAACTCACACTGTTAGACTAAACTCACACTGTTAGACTAAACTCACACTGTTAGACTAAACTCACACTGTTAGACCAAACTCCCACTGCTAGACTAAACTCACACTGTTAGGCTAAGCTCACACTGCTAGACTAAACTCACACTGCTGGGCTAAACTCACACTGTTAGGCTAAACTCACTCTGCTAGACTAAACTCACTGTTGAGCTAAATTCACACTGCAAGACTAAGAAAACTCACACTGTTAGTCCCAAACTCACTGCTACACTAAACTCACTGTTGACTAAACTCACACTACTGAGCTAAACTCACGCTGTTGGAGCTAAACTCACACTGCTAGACTAAACTCCTGACCCAAATAAACTCACACTGTTAGACTAGGCCCACACTGCTAGACCTAAACTCACGCTGCTAGACTAAACTCACACTGTTAGACCAAACTCACACTGTTGGAGCTAAACTCACACTGCTAGACTAAACTCACACTGTTAGACTAAACTCACACTGCTAGACTAAGCTCACACTGTTAGACCAAACTCACACTGTTAGACCAAACTCACACTGCTAGACTAAACTCACACTGCTAGACTAAACTCACACTGTTAGACTAAACTCACACTGCTAGACTAAACTCACACTGTTAGACTAAACTCACACTGCTAGACTAAACTCACACTATTAGACTAAACTCACACTGCAAGACTAAGATCACACTGCTAGACTAAAGTCACACTGTTAGACTAAACTCACACTGTTAGACTAAGCTCACACTGCTAGACTAAACTCACACTGCTAGACTAAACTCACACTGTTAGACTAAACTCACACTGCTAGACTAAACTCACACTGCTAGACTAAACTCACACTGTTAAACTAAACTCACACTGTTAGACTAAACTCACACTGCTAAACTGACACTGTTAGACTAGGCTCACACTGCGAGACAAAACTCACACTGCTAGACTAAACACACACTGTTAGAATAAACTCACACTACTAGACCAATCTCCACACTGCTAAGACTAAACTCACACTGCTAGACTAAACTCACACTGCTAGACTAAACTCACACTGCTAGACCAAACTCAAACTGCTAGACTAAACTCACAATGCTAGACTAAACTCACACTGTTAGACTAAACTCACACTGTTAGACTAGGCTCACACTGCGAGACAAAACTCACACTGCTAGACTAAACACACACTGTTACACTAAACTCACACTGCTAGACCAAACTCACACTGCTAGACTAAACTGACACTGCTAGACTAAACTCACACTGTTTGACTAAACTCATACTGTTAGACTAAAATCACACTGGTTACCAAACTCACACTGGTTACCAAACTCACACTGCTAGACTAAACTCACACTGCTGGAATAAACTCACACTGCTAGACCAAACTCACACTGCTAGACCAAACTCACACTGCTAGACCAAACTCACACTGGTAGACTAAACTCACACTGCTAGACTAAACTCACACTGCTAGACTAAGCTTACACTGCTAGACTAAACTCACACTGTATGATTAAACTCACACTGTATGAGTAAACTCACAATGTTAGACTAAACTCACACTGTTAGAACAAACTCACACTGCTAGACTAAACTCACACTGTTAGACTAAACTCATTGTTAGAACAAGCTCACACTGTTAGACTAAACTCACACTGTTAGACTAAGCTCACACTGCTAGACTAAACTCACACTGTATGAGTAAACTCACACTGTTAGACTAAACTCACACTGTTAGACTAAACTCACACTGCTAGACTAAACTCACCCTGCTAGACTAAACTCACACTGTTAGACTAAACTCACACTGTTAGACTAAACTCACACTGTTGGACTAAACTCACACTGCTAGACTAAACTCACACTGCTAGACTAAACTCACACTGTTAGACTAAACTCACACTGTTAGACTAGGCTCACACTGCGAGACAAAACTCACTGCTAGACTAAACTCACACTGCTAGACTAAACTCACACTGTTAGACTAAACTCACACTGCTAGACTAAACTCACACTGCTAGACTAAACTCACACTGCTAGACTAAACTCACACTGTTAGACTAAACTCACACTGTTAGACTAGGCTCATACTGCGAGACAAAACTCACTGCTAGACTAAAATCACACTGTTAGACTAAACTCACACTGCTAGACTAAACTCACACTGCTAGACTAAACTCACACTGTTAGACTAGACTCACACTGTTAGACTAGGCTCACACTGCTAGACTAAACTCACACTCAGACTAAACTCACACTGTTAAATTCAAACTCACACTGCCTAAACCAAACTCACACTGTGAGACAAAGCTCACACTGCTAGACTAAACTCACACTGTTTGTCTAAATTCACATTGTTGGAGCTAAACTCACACTGCTAGACTAAACTCACACTGTTGAACTAAACTCACCTCTGGAGCTAAACTCACACTGTTAGACTAAACTCACGCTGCTAGACTAAACTCACACTGCTAGACTAAGCTCACACTGCTGGGCCTAAACTCACACTGTTAGACTAAACTCACACTGTTAGGCTAGGCTCACACTGAGACAAAACTCACTGCTAGACTAAACTCACACTGTTAGACTAAACTCACACTGATAGACTAAACTCACACTGCTAGACTAAACTCACACTGTTAGACTAGACTCACACTGTTAGACTAGGCTCACACTGCTAGACTAAACTCACACTCTTAGACTAAACTCACACTGTTAGACTAAACTCACACTGCTAAACCAAACTCACACTGTGAGACAAAACTCACACTGCTAGACTAAACTCACACTGTTTGACTAAATTCACATTGTTAGCCTAGGCTCACTCTGCGAGACAAAACTCACACTGTTAGACTAAACTCACACTGCTAGACCAAACTCATGCTGCTAGACTAAACTCACACTGTTAGATTAAACTCACACTGCTAGACTAAACTCACACCGCTAGACTAAATTCACACTGTTAGACTAAACTCACACTGCTAGACTAAACTCACTGTTTGACTAAACTCACACTGTTAGACTAAACTCACACTGTTAGACTAAACTCACACTGTTAGACCAAACTCACACTGTTATACTAAACTCACACTGTTAAACTAAACTTACACTGACTAAACTCACACTGTTTGACTAAACTCACATTGTTAGACTAAGCTCACACTGTTAGACCAAACTCACACTGCTAGACTAAACTCACACTGTTAGACTAAACTCACACTGTTAGACTAAACTCACACTATTAGACTAAACTCACACTGTTAGACCAAACTCCCACTGCTAGACTAAGCTCACACTGTTAGGTTAAGCTCACACTGCTAGACTAAACTCACACTGCTAGACTAAACTCACACTGTTAGACTAAACTCACTCTGCTAGACTAAACTCACGCTGTTAGACTAAATTCACACTGCAAGACTAAACTCACACTGTTAGTCCAAACTCACACTGCTACACTAAACTCACACTGTTAGACTAAACTCACACTGCTAGAGTAAACTCACGCTGTTAGGCTAAACTCACACTGCTAGACTAAACTCACACTGCTAGACTAAACTCACACTGCTAGACTAAACTCACACTGTATGAGTAAACTCACACTGTATGAGTAAACTCACACTGTTAGACTAAACTCACATTGTTAGAACAAACTCACACTGCTAGAATAAACTCTCGCTGTTAGACTAAATTCCCACTGTTAGACTAAACTCACACTGTATGAGTAAACTCACACTGTTAGACTAAACTCACACTGTTAGACCAAACTCACACTGTTAGACTAAACTCACACTGCTAGACTAAACTCACACTGCTAGACTAAACTCACACTGTTAGACTAAACTCACACTGTTAGACTAAACTCACACTACTAGACTAAACTCACCCTGCTAGACTAAACTCACACTGTTAGACTAAACTCACACTGTTAGACTAAACTCACACTGTTAGACTAAACTCACACTGCTAGACTAAACTCACCCTGCTAGACTAAACTCACACTGTTAGACTAAACTCACACTGTTAGACTAAACTCACACTGTTAGACTAAACTCACACTGCTAGACTAAACTCACACTGCTAGACTAAACTCACACTGTTAGACTAAACTCACACTGTTAGACTAGGCTCACACTGCGAGACAAAACTCACTGCTAGACTAAACTCACACTGCTAGACTAAACTCACACTGTTAGACTAAACTCACACTGATAGACTAAACTCACACTGCTAGACTAAACTCACACTGTTAGACTAGACTCACACTGTTAGACTAGGCTCACACTGCTAGACTAAACTCACACTCTTAGACTAAACTCACACTGTTAGACTAAACTCACACTGCTAAACCAAACTCACACTGTGAGACAAAACTCACACTGTAGAATAAACTCACACTGTTTTGACTAAATTCACATTGTTGAGACTAAACTCTGCTAGACTAAGCTCACACTGTTAGGTAAACTCACACTGCTAGACAAAACTCCTGCTAGACTAAACTCACACTGTTTGACTAAAATTCACATTGTTAGACTAGGCTCACTCTGCGAGACAAAACTCACACTGTTAGACTAAACTCACACTGCTAGACCAAACTCATACTGCTAGACTAAACTCACACTGTTAGACTAAACTCACACTGCTAGACTAAACTCACACTGCTAGACTAAATTCACACTGTTAGACTAAACTCACACTGCTAGACTAAACTCACTGTTTGACTAAACTCACACTGTTAGACTAAACTCACACTGTTAGACTAAACTCACACTGTTAGAACAAACTCACACTGCTATACTAAACTCACACTGTTAGACTAAACTTACACTGACTAAACTCACACTGTTTGACTAAACTCACATTGTTAGACTAAGCTCACACTGTTAGACCAAACTCACACTGCTAGACTAAACTCACACAGTTAGACTAAACTCACACTGTTAGACTAAACTCACACTGTTAGACTAAACTCACACTGTTAGACCAAACTCCCACTGCTAGACTAAACTCACACTGTTAGGCTAAGCTCACACTGCTAGACTAAACTCACACTGCTAGACTAAACTCACACTGTTAGACTAAACTCACTCTACTAGACTAAACTCACGCTGTTAGACTAAATTCACACTGCAAGACTAAACTCACACTGTTAGTCCAAATTCACACTGCTACACTAAACTCACACTGTTAGACTAAACTCAAACTGCTAGACTAAACTCACGCTGTTAGACTAAACTCAGACTGCTAAACTAAACACACACTGTTAGACTAAACTCACACTGTTAGACTAGGCTTACACTGCTAGACTAAACTCACACTGCTACACTAAACTCACACTGTTAGACCAAACTCACACTGTTAGACTAAACTCACACTGTTAGACTAGGCTCACACTACTAGACTAAACTCACACTGCTAGACAAAACTCACACTGTTATACCAAACTCACACTCTTAGACCAAACTCACACTGCTAGACTAAACTCACACTGTTAGACTAAACTCATACTGCTAGACTAAACTCACACTGTTAGACTAAACTCACACTGTTAGACTAAACTCACACTGCTAGACTAAACTCACACTGCTAGACTAAACTCACACTGTTAGACTAAACTCACACTGTTAGACTAAGCTCACACTGCTAGACTAAACAGACACTGTTAGACTAAACTTACACTGTTAGACTATGCTCACACTGCTAGACTAAACTCACACTGCTAGACTAAACTCACACTGTTAGACTAAACTCACACTGCTAGACTAAACTCACACTGCTAGACTAAATTCACACTGTTAAACTAAACTCACACTGTTAGACTAAACTCACACTGCTAAACTCACACTGTTAGACTAGGCTCACACTGCGAGACAAAACTCAAACTGCTAGACTAAACACACACTGTTAGAATAAACTCCCACTGCTAGACCAATCTCACACTGCTAGACTAAACTCACACTGCTAGACTAAACTCACACTGTATGATTAAACACACACTGTATGAGTAAACTCACACTGTTAGACTAAACTCACACTGTTAGAACAAACTCACACTGCTAGACTAAACTCACACTGTTAGACTAAACTCACACTGCTAGACTAAACTCGCACTGCTAGACTAAACTCACACTGCTAGACTAAACTCACACTGCTAGACTAAACTCACACTGTATGAGTAAACTCACACTGTATGAGTAAACTCACACTGTTAGACTAAACTCACATTGTTAGAACAAATCCACACTGCTAGACTAAACTCACGCTGTTAGACTAAACTCCCACTGTTTGACTAAACTCACACTGCTACACTAAACTCACACTGTTAGACTAAACTCACACTGTTAGACTAAACTCACACTGTTAGACCAAACTCACACTGCTAGACTAAACTCACACTGTTAGACTAAACTCACACTGCTAGACTAAACTCACACTGCTAGACTAAACTCACACTGTTAGACCAACCTCACACTGTTAGACCAAACTCACACTACAGACTAAACTCACACTGTTAGACTAAACCTCACTGTTAGACTAAACTCACACTGCTAGACTAAACTCACACTGTTAGACTAAACTCACACTGCTAGACTAAACTCACACTATAAGACTAAACTCACACTGCTAGATTAAACTCACACTGTATGAGTAAACTCACACTGCTAGACTAAACTCACACTGTTAGACCAAACTCACACTGCTAGACTAAACTCACACTGTTAGACTAAACTCACACTGTATGAGTAAACTCACACTGTTTGACTAAACTCACACTGTTAGACCAAACTCACACTTCTAGACTAAACTCACACTGTATGAGTAAATTCACACTGTTAGACTAAACTCACACTGTTAGACCAAACTCACACTGCTAGACTAAACTCACACTGTTAGACTAAACTCACACTGTTAGACTAAACTCACACTGTTAGACTAAACTCACACTGTTAGACTAAACTCACACTGTTAGGCTAAACTCACACTGCTAGAATAAACTCACCATGCTTGACTAAACTCACACTGTTAGACTAAACTCACACTGTTAGACTAAGCTCACACTGCTAGACTAAACTCACACTGTTAGACTAAACTCACACTGCTAGACTAAACTCACACTGCTAGACTAAACTCACACTGTTAGACTAAACTCACACTGTTAGACTAGGCTCACACTGCGAGACAAAACTCACTGCTAGACTAAAATCACAGTGTTAGACTAAACTCACACTGCTAGACTAAACTCACACTGCTAGACTAAACTCACACTGTTAGACTAGACTCACACTGTTAGACTAGGCTCACACTGCTAGACTAAACTCACACTCTTAGACTAAACTCACACTGTTAGACTAAACTCACACTGCTAAACCAAACTCACACTGTGAGACAAAACTCACACTGCTAGACTAAACTCACACTGTTTGACTAAATTCACATTGTTAGCCTAGGCTCACTCTGCGAGACAAAACTCACACTGTTAGACTAAACTCACACTGCTAGACCAAACTCATGCTGCTAGACTAAACTCACACTGTTAGATTAAACTCACACTGCTAGACTAAACTCACACCGCTAGACTAAATTCACACTGTTAGACTAAACTCACACTGCTAGACTAAACTCACTGTTTGACTAAACTCACACTGTTAGACTAAACTCACACTGTTAGACTAAACTCACACTGTTAGACCAAACTCACACTGTTATACTAAACTCACACTGTTAAACTAAACTTACACTGACTAAACTCACACTGTTTGACTAAACTCACATTGTTAGACTAAGCTCACACTGTTAGACCAAACTCACACTGCTAGACTAAACACACTGTTAGACTAAACTCACACTGTTAGACTAAACTCACACTATTAGACTAAACTCACACTGTTAGACCAAACTCCCACTGCTAGACTAAACTCACACTGTTAGACTAAACTCACACTGCTAGACTAAACTCACACTGCTAGACTAAACTCACACTGTTAGACTAAACTCACTCTACTAGACTAAACTCACGCTGTTAGACTAAATTCACACTGCAAGACTAAACTCACACTGTTAGTCCAAACTCACACTGCTACACTAAACTCACACTGTTAGACTAAACTCACACTGCTAGACTAAACTCACGCTGTTAGACTAAACTCGCACTGCTAGACTAAACTCACACTGTTAGACTAAACTCACTGTTAGGCCCACACTGCTAGACTAAACTCACACTGCTAGACTAAACTCACACTGTTAGACCAAACTCAGTACTGTTAGACTAAACTCACACTGTTAGACTAGGTTCATACCATGACTAAACTCACACTGCTAGATCAAACTCACACTGGTAGACCAAATCACTGCTAGACCAAACTCACACTGCTAGACTAAACTCACACTGTTAGACTAAACTCACACTGCTAGACTAAACTCACACTGTTAGACTAAACTCACACTGTTAGACTAGGCTCACACTGCTAGACTAAACTCGCACTGCTAGACTAAACTCACACTGTTAGACTAAACTCACACTGTTAGACTAAGCTCACACTGCTAGACTAAACAGACACTGTTAGACTAAACTCACACTGTTAGACTAAGCTCACACTGCTAGACTAAACTCACACTGCTAGACTAAACTCACACACTGTTAAATTCAAACTCACACTGCTAGACTAAACTCACACTGCTAGACTAAATTCACACTGTTAAACTAAACTCACACTGTTAGACTAAACTCACACTGCTAAACTCACACTGTTAGACTAGGCTCACACTGCGAGACAAAACTCAAACTGCTAGACTAAACACACACTGTTAGAATAAACTCACACTGCTAGACCAATCTCACACTGCTAGACTAAACTCACACTGCTAGACTAAACTCACACTGCTAGACTAAACTCACACTGCTAGACCAAACTCAAACTGCTAGACTAAACTCACACTGCTAGACTAAACTCACACTGTTAGACTAAACTCACACTGTTAGACTAGGCTCACACTGCGAGACAAAACTCACACTGCTTGACTAAACACACACTGTTAGACTAAACTCACACTGCTAGACCAAACTCACACTGCTAGACTGAACTAACACTGCTAGACTAAACTCACACTGTTTGACTAAACTCACACTGTTAGACTAAACTCACACTGGTTACCAAACTCACACTGGTTACCAAATCGCACTGCTAGACTAAACTCACACTGCTAGACTAAACTCACACTGCTAGACCAAACTCACACTGCTAGACTAAACTCACACTGTTAGACTAAACTCACACTGTTAGACTAAACTCACACTGCTAGACTAAACTCACCCTGCTAGACTAAACTCACACTGCTAGACTAAACTCACACTGCTAGACTAAACTCACACTGCTAGACTAAACTCACACTGCTAGACCAAACTCACACTGCTAGACCAAACTCACACTGCTAGACCAAACTCACACTGCTAGACTAAATTCACACTGCTAGACTAAACTCACACTGCTAGAATAAACTCACACTGCTAGACTAAACTCACACTGTATGAGTAAACTCACACTGTTAGACTAAACTCACATTGTTAGAACAAACTCACACTGCGAGACTAAACTCACACTGTTAGACTAAACTCCCACTGTTAGACCAAACTCACACTGTATGAGTAAACTCACACTGTTAGACTAAACTCACACTGTTAGACTAAACTCACACTGCTAGACTAAACTCACACTGTTAGACGAAACTCACACTGTTAGACTAAACTCAAACTGTTAGACTAAACTCACACTGTTAGATGAAACACTGTTAGACTAAACTCACACTGCTACACTAAACTCACACTGTTAGAGTAAACTCACACTGTTAGACTAAGCTCACACTGCTAGACTTAGCTCACACTGCTAGACTAAACTCACACTGTTAGACTAAACTCACACTGCTAGGCTAAACTCACACTGTTAGACTAAACTCACACTGCTAGACTAAACTCACACTGTTAGACCAAACTCACACTGCTAGACTAAACTCACACTGTATGAGTAAACTCACACTGTTAGACTAAACTCACACTGTTAGACCAAACTCACACTGCAACACTAAACTCACACTGTTAGACTAAACTCACACTGTTAGACTAAACTAACACTGTTAGACTAAACTCACACTGTTAGACTAAACTCACACTGTTAGACTAAACTCACAATGCTAGACTAAACTCACACTGCTAGACTAAACTCACACTGCTAGACTAAACTCACACTGCTAAACCATACTCACAATGCTGGACTAAACTCACACTGCTAGACTAAACTCACACTGTTAGACTAGACTCACACTGTTAGACTAGGCTCACACTGCTAGACTAAACTCACACTCTTAGACTAAACTCACACTGCTAGACTAAACTCACACTGCTAGACTAAACTCACACAGTTAGACCAAACTCACACTGTTAGACTAAACTCACACTGTTAGACTAGGCTCACACTACTAAACTAAACTCACACTGCTAGACTAAACTCACACTGTTATACCAAACTCACACTGTTAGACCAAACTCACACTGCTAGACTAAACTCACACTGTTAGACTAAACTCACACTGCTAGACTAAACTCACACTGTGAGACTAAACTCACACTGTTAGACTAGGCTCACACTGCTAGACTAAACTCACACTGCTAGACTAAACTCACACTGTTAGACTAAACTCACACTGCTAGACTAAACTCACACTGTTAGACTAAACTCACACTATTAGACTAAGCTCATACTGCTAGACTAAACTCACACTACTAGACTAAACTCACACTGCTAGACTAAACTCACACTGCTAGACTAAATTCACACTGTATGAGTAAATTCACACTGTTAGACTAAACTCACACTGTTTGAACAAACTCACACTGCTAGACTAAACTCACACTGTTAGACTAAACTCACACTGTTAGACTAAACTCACACTGCTAGACTAAACTCACACTGCTAGACTAAACTCACACTGTATGAGTAAACTCACACTGTATGAGTAAACTCACACTGTTAGACTAAACTCACATTGTTAGAACAAACTCACACTGCTAGAATAAACTCACACTGTTAGACTTAATTCCCACTGTTAGACTAAACTCACCCTGTATGAGTAAACTCACACTGTTAGACTAAGCTCACACTGTTAGACCAAACTCACACTGCTAGACTAAACTCACACTGTTAGACTAAACTCACACTGCTAGACTAAACTCACACTGTTAGACCAAACTCACACTGTTAGACCAAACTCACACTGCTAGACTAAACTCACATTGCTAGACTAAACTCACACTGTTAGACTAAACTCACACTGCTAGACTAAATTCACACTGTTAGACTAAACTCACACTGCTAGACTAAACTCACACTATTAGACTAAACTCACACTGCTAGACTAAACTCACACTGTATGAGTAAACTCACACTGCTAGACTAAACTCACACTGATAGACCAAACTCACACTGCTAGACTAAACTCACACTGTTAGACTAAACTCACACTGTATGAGTAAACTCACACTGCTAGACGAAACTCACACTGTTAGACCAAACTTACACTGCTAGACTAAACTCACACTGTTAGACTAAACTCACACTGTTAGACGAAACACACTGTTAGACTAAACTCACACTGCTAGACTAAACTCACACTGTTATACGAAACTCACACTGTTAGACTTAACTCACACTGTTAGACTAAACTCACACTGTTAGATGAAACACTGTTAGACTAAACTCACACTGCTAGACTAAACTCACACTGTTAGACTAAACTCACACTGCTAAAATAAACTCACACTGTATGAGTAAACTCACACTGCTAGACTAAACTCACATTGTTAGACCAAACTCACACTGCTAGACTAAACTCACACTGTTAGACTAAACTCACACTGTATGAGTAAACTCACACTGCTAGACTAAACTCACACTGTTAGACCAAACTTACACTGCTAGACTAAACTCACACTGTTAGACCAAACTCACACTGTTAGACGAAACACACTGTTAGACTAAACTCACACTGCTAGACTAAACTCACATTGTTAGACGAAACTCACACTGTTAGACTAAACTCACACTGTTAGACTAAACTCACACTGTTAGATGAAACACTGTTTGACTAAACTCACACTGCTACACTAAACTCACACTGTTAGACTAAACTGACACTGTTAGACTAAGCTCACACTGCTAGACTAAACTCACACTGCTAGAATAAACTCACACTGTTAGACTAAACTCACACTGCTAGACTAAACTCACACTGTTAGACTAAACTCACACTGCTAGAATAAACTCACACTGTATGAGTAAACTCACACTGTTAGACTAAACTCACACTGTTAGACCAAACTCACACTGCTAGACTAAACTCACACTGTTAGACTAAACTCACACTGTTAGACTAGGCTCACACTACTAGACTAAACTCACACTGCTACACTAAACTCACACTGTTAGACCAAACTCACACTGTTAGACCAAACTCACACTGCTAGACTAAACTCACACTGTTAGACTAAACTCACACTGCTAGACTAAACTCACACTGTTAGAATAAACTCACACTGTTAGACTAGGCTCACACTGCTAGACTAAACTCACACTGCTAGACTAAACTCACACTGT
>NW_024714250.1:0-15530 GCF_018991925.1 Homarus americanus
GGCCTTCTCAAGTCTCTTTTCCTCGGCAACTCTTTTCCTCTTCTGTCTCTCTGTGGCAGCCTCCTGTCTCTTGGACTCCGGAATATCTTGGCTAGAAATCATGAGAGCCCCTATACTGCCAGTCTTCTCTCTCTGTGCTTTGACAAATGCCAGTTCGATCACAGGAATCTTCAGTTCACGCTTGCAAATACAGGAGATGTGGGCCTCGGATTTACAGTCACGATCGCATCTAAACTCAGGACAGAGAACAATTGGGCACTTGCAAGTAATTATGTCAAATAACTGGTCCAGTTGCTTGGCAAAGCTGTCCTTAACTGCAAGTTTTCCTCTCCCAAGAGAGATATCTCTTGCCTTTTCCCAACTGGCTAGCAGTCTCTCACTAATCTTCTTCTGACTTGTTATGACTGGAGACTTGAACTGAGCGTTAGCCAGAGTGTACTGTGCCAAGACAGCTTTGGTCATATCACTGGCAATGTCGTTGTTTGTGTAAGTTCTTTGGTTCTTTTCACTTATTTGCCTGATTAAAACACCGTATCTCAAAGCATCTCTCAATGTAGGCAACTCCGACTTCAGGAGCTCTCTCCCAGACCCAAGATAGTGACTGAGATGGCTGGATTTTTGGTTCCTCGTCCTGACACAAGCAGCCATCGCAAATATTATCAACTTATAAATGTATCAGAATCTGAAACAGAAAAAAATATTGTTAGTTGGGTTGTTAAAGAATGAAGTCAGAAAGCAATGTTCACTATTTAATTGTAATGCACTATTGCAGCTGTACGTTAGATTTTCGATAAATTTCACGCTAAAATTTACCTAGCAAAAGGTTGCAAAATATTGAAACTGAAATTATTTTCTGTTTATATACACTAAAATCTACCCAAAAAGTGATGGGCCATTAGTTTAAGCTGATGTTCCCTCCTATGACACACCCTAATATATATTTCATTAGCCCAATAAATCACTCAGACTTCTACATATAATCAACACCTCACCCTACAAGGATTCAAACCCACGATCTTATAATTGTGACCGGGGTATGCTACCTCTGGGCCACCAGGACAATAAAAGCAGTCCTAGACTCTACTATATTTCACACAAAGCCTGTTAAACGACCTTATGGCGCCATGAACCTCTAATGGGGACCACCCGTGCCGCTTAGGTGATCAGGGCAACGTTTTACCAAATCTGGCTTCGAAACACGAGGATCCATATATATTTCATTAGCCCAATAAAGCACGCGGACTTCTACATATAATCAACACCTCACCCCACCAGGATTTGAACCCACGATCTTATAATTGTGACCGGGGAACGCTACCTCTGGGCCGCTAGGACAATAAAAGCAGTCCTTGACTCTGTTATATTTCACACAAAGCGTGTTCAACGAGCTTATGGCGCCGTGAACCACTATAGGGGACCAACCGAGCCGCTTAGGTGATCAGAGCAACGTTTTACCAAATGCGGCTTCGAAATACGAGGATTCAAATATATTTCATTAGCCCAATAAAGCACTCGGACTTCTACATATAATGAAACACCTCACCCCACCAGGATTCAAACCCACGGTCTTATAATTGTGACCGGGGTATGCTACCTCTGGGCCACCAGGAAAATAAAACCAGTTCTAGACTCTACTATATTTCACACAAAGCCTGTTCAACGACCTTATGGAGCCATGAACCTCTAATGGGGACCACCCGTGCCGCTTAGGTGATCAGGGCAACGTTTTACCAAATCTGGCTTCGAAACACGAGGATCCATATGTATTTCATTAGCACAATAAAGCACGCGGACTTCTACATATAATCAACACCTCACCCAACCAGGATTTGAACCCACGATCTTATAATTGTGACCGGGGAACGCTACCTCTGGGCCACAAGGACAATAAAAGCAGTCCTAGACTCTGCTATATTTCACACAAAGCCTGTTCAACGAGCTTATGGCGCTGTGAACCACTATAGGGGACCACCCGTGCCGCTTAGGTGATCAGAGCAACGTTTTACCAAATCGGCTTCGAAACACGAGGATCCATATATATTTCATTAGCCCAATAAAGCATCGCGGACTTCTTCATATAATCAACACCTCACCCCACCAGGATTGAACCCACGATCTTATAATTGTGACCGGGGAATGCTACCTCTGGGCCACCAGGACATAAAAGCAGCCTAGACTCTGCTATATTTCACACAAAGCCTGTTCAACGAGCTTATGGCGCCGTGAACCTCTAATGGGGACCCCCGTGCCGCTTAGGTGATCAGAGCAACGTTTTACCAAATGTGGCTTCGAAACCCGAGGATCCATATATATTTCATTAGACCGTTAAAGCATGCGGACTTCTACATATAATCAACACCTCACCACACCAGGATTTGAACCCACAATCTTATAATTGTGACCGGGGGACGCTACCTCTGGGCCACCAGGACAATAAAAGCAGTCCTAGACTCTGCTATATTTCACACAAAGCCTGTTCAACGAACTTATGGCGCCGTGAACCTCTAATGGGGACCACCTGTGCCGCTTAGGTGATCAGACCAACATTTTACCAAATGCGGCTTCGAAACAAGAAGGATCCATATATATTTCATTAGCCCAATACAGCACGCGGACTTCTACATTTAATCAACACCTCACCCCACCAGGATTTGAACCCACGATCTTATAATTATGACCAGGGAACGCTACCTCTGGGCCACCAGGACAATAAAAGCAGTCCTAGACTCTGCTATATTTCACACAAAGCCTGTTCAACGAGCTTATGGCGCCGTGAACCTCTAATGGGGACCACACACGCCGCTTAGGTGATCAGAGCAACGTTTTACCAAATGCGGAATCGAAACACGAGGATCAATATATATTTCATTAGCCCAATAAAGCATGCGGACTTCTTCATGTAATCAACACCTCACCCCACCAGGATTAGAACCCACGATCTTCTAATGGTGACCGGGGAACGCTACCTCTGGCCCACCAGGACACTAAAAGCATTCCTAGACTCTGCTATATTTCACACAAAGCCTGTTCAACGAGCTTATGGCGCCGTGAACCTCTAATGGGGATCCCCCGTGCCGCTTAGGTGATCAGAGCAATGTTTTACCAAATGTGGCTTCAAAACCCGAGGATCCATATATATTTCATTAGACCCTTAAAGCACGCGGACTTCTATATATAATCAACACCTCACCCCACCAGGATTTGAACCCACAATCTTATAATTGTGACCGGGGGACGCTACCTCTGGGCCACCAGGAAACTAAAAGCATTCCTAGACTCTGCTATATTTCACACAAAGCCTGTTCAACGAGCTTATGGCGCCGTGAACCTCTAATGGGGACCACCCGTGCCGCTTAGTTGATCAGACCAACATTTTACCAAATGCGGCTTCGAAACAAGAAGGATCCATATATATTTCATTAGCCCAATAAAGCACGTGGACTTCTACATTTAATCAACACCTCACCCCACCAGGGTTTGAACCCACGATCTTATAATTGTGACCGGGGAACGCTACCTCTGGGCCACCAGGACAATAAAAGTAGTCCTAGACTCTGCTATATTTCACACAAAGCCTGTTCAACGGGCTTATGGCACCGTGAACCTCTAATGGGGACCACCCGTGCCGCTTAGGTGATCAGAGGAACGTTTTACCAAATGCGGCTTCGAAACAAGGATGATCCATAAATATTTCATTATCCCAATAAAGCAAGCAGACTTTTACATATAATCAACACCTCACCCCACCAGGATTTGAACCCACGATCTTATAATTGTGACCGGGGAATGCTACCTCTGGGCCACCAGGACAATAAAAGCAGTCCTAGACTCTGGTATATTTCACACAAAGCCTGTTCAACGAGCTTATGGCGCCGTGAACCTCTAATGGCGACCCCCCGTGCCGCTTAGGTGATCAGAGCAACGTTTTACCAAATGTGGCTTCGAAACCCGATGATCCATATATATTTCATTAGACCATTAAAGAACGCGGACTTCAACATATAATCAACACCTCACCCCACCAAGATTTGAACCCACGATCTTATAATTGTCACCGGGGAACGCTACCTCTGGGCCACCAGGACAATAAAAACAGTCCTAGACTCTGCTATATTTCACACAAAGCCTGTTCAACGAGCTTATGGCGCCGTGAACCTCTAATGGGGAACACCCGTGCCACTTAGGTGATCAGAGCAACGTTTTACCAAATGCGGATCGAAACACGAGGATCCATATATATTTCATTAGCCCAATAAAGCACGCAGACTTCTACATATAATCAACACCTCACCCCACCAGGAGTTGAACCCACGATCTTATAATTGTGACCGGGGAATGCTACCTCTGGGCCACCAGGACACTAAAAGCAGTCCTAGACTCTGCTATATTTCACACAAAGACTGTTCAACGAGCTTTTGGCGCCATGAACCTCTAATGGGGACCACCCGTGCCGCTTAGGTGATCAGAGCAACGTTTTACCAAATGCGGTTTCGAAACACGCGGATCCATATATATTTCATTAGCCCAATAAAGCACGCGGACTTCTACATATAGTCAACACCTCACCCCACCAGGATTTGAACCCCCGATCTTATAATTGTGACCGGGGAATGCTACCTCTGGGCCACCAGGACAATAAAAGCAGTCCTAGACTCTGCTATATTTCACACAAAGACTGTTCAACGAGCTTATGGCGCCGTGAACCTCAAATGGGGACCACGAGTGCCGCTTAGGTGATCAGACCAACATTTTAACAAATGCGGCTTCGAAACAAGAAGGATCCATATATATTTCATTAGCCCAATAAACCACGCGGACTTCTACATTTAATCAACACCTCACCCCACCAGGATTTGAACACACGATCTTAAAATTGTGACCGGGAACGCTACCTCTGGGCCACCAGGACAATAAAAAGCAATCCCAGACTCTGCTATATTTCACACAAAGCCTGTTCAATGGAGCTTATGGAGCTGTGAACTCTAATGGGGAGAATTCTGCAAGCCAGGCTTTTTAGGCAGGATCAGATAACGTTTTACCAAATGTGGCTTGAAACCTTGAGGATCCATATATATTTCTATTAGATCATTGAAGCATCGGGATTCTACAAATCAACACCTCACCCCACTAGGATTTGGAGCCCACAATCTTATATAATTGTGACCGGGGACGCCACTTGGTGGCACTGGTATAAATAAAAGCAGCATTTAGACTCTGCTATATTTCACACAAAGCCTGTTCAACGAGTTATGGCGCCGTGAACCTCTAATGGTGACCCCCCGTGCCGCTTAGGTGATCAGAGCAACGTTTTACCAAATGTGGCTTCGAAACCCGAGGATCCATATATATTTCATTAGACCATTAAAGCACGCGGACTTCAACATATAATCAACACCTCACCCCACCAGGATTTTAACCCATGATCTTATAATTGAGGACCGGGGAATGCTACCTCTGGGCCACCAGGACAATAAAAGCAGTCCTAGATTCTGCTATATTTCACACAAAGCCTGTTCAACGAGCTTATGGCGCCGTGAACCTCTAATGGGGAACACCCGTGCCACTTAGGTGATCAGAGCAACGTTTTACCAAATGCGGCTTCGAAACACGAGGATCCATATATATTTCATTAGCCCAATAAAGCACGTGGACTTCTACATATAATCAACACCTCACCCCATCAGGAGTTGAACCCACGATCTTATAATTGTGACCGGGGAATGCTACCTCTGGGCCACTGGCAGACACTAAAAGCAGTCCTAGACTCTGCTATATTTCACACAAAGACTGTTCAACGAGCTTTTTTAAGTGCCGTGGAACTCTAATGGGGACCACCAAGTGTCACTTAGGTGATCAGAGCAACGTTTTTACCAAATGCGGTTTAGAACACGCGATCCATATATTTCTTATTAGCCCAATAAAGCACGTAAAGGATTTCTTTACATATAGTCAACACCTCACCCCACCAGGATTTGAACCCACGATCTTATACCAGACCGGGAATGCTACCTTCTGGGCCACTAGGACAAGAAAAGCAATCTTGATCGCTATATTTCTTTACATAAAGCCTGTTCAACGAGCTTATGGCGCCGTGAACCTCAAATGGGGACCACGAGTGCCGCTTAGGTGATAAGACCAACATTTTACCAAATGCGGCTTCGAAACAAGAAGGATCCATATATATTTTATTAGCCCAATAAACCACGCGGACTTCTACATTTAATCAACACCTCACCCCACCAGGATTTGAACACGATCTTAAAATTGTGACCGGGGAACGCTACCTCTGGGCCACCAGGACAATAAAAGCAATCCTAGACTCTGCTATATTTCACACAAAGCCTGTTCAACGAGCTTATGGAGCCGTGAACCTCTAATGGGGACACCCCGTGCCGCTTAGGTGATCAGAGCAACGTTTTACCAAATGTGGCTTCGAAACCCGAGGATCCATATATATTTCATTAGACCATTAAAGCACGCGGACTTCTACATATAATCAACACCTCACCCCACCAGGATTTGAAACCCCGATCTTATAATTGTCACCGGGGAACGCTACCTCTGGGCCACCAGGACAATAAAAGCAGTCCTAGATTCTGCTATATTTCACACAAAGCCTGTTCAACGAGCTTATGGCGCCGTGAACCTCTTATGGGGAACACCCGTGCCACTTAGGTGATCAGAGCAACGTTTTACCAAATGCGGCTTCGAAACACGAGGATCCATATATATTTCATTAGCCCAATAAAGCACGTGGACTTCTACATATAATCAACACCTCACCCCACCAGGAGTTGAACCCACGATCTTATAATTGTGACCGGGGAATGCTACCTCTGGGCCACCAGGACACTAAAAGCAGTCCTAGACTCTGCTATATTTCACACAAAGACTGTTCAACGAGCTTTTGGCGCCGTGAACCTCTAATGGGGACCACCCGTGCCGCTTAGGTGATCAGAGCAACGTTTTACCAAATGCGGTTTCGAAACACGAGGATCCATATATATTTCATTAGCCCAATAAAGCACGCGGACTTCTACATATAATTAACACCTCACCCCTCTAGGATTCAAACCCACAATCTTATAATTGTGACCGGGGTATGCTACCTCTGGGCCACCAGGACAATAAAAGCAGTCCCAGACTCTACTATATTTCACACAAAGCCTGTTCAATCTAGCCAGCGCCGTGAACTCCTCAAATGTAATTCATGAGTGCCAGTGATCAGAATCAATATTTACCAAAATGCTCAAAACAAGAAGGATCCATATATATTTCATTAGCCCAATAAACCACGCGATTCTACATATAATCAACACCTCACCCCACCAGGATTCAAAACAAAAATCTTATAATTGTGACCAGGGAACGCTACCTGTGGAGCACCAGGACACTAAAAGCAGTCCTAGACTCTGTTATATTTCACACAAAGTTTGTTCAACGAGCTTATGGCGCCGTGAACCTCTAATGGGGACCACACGTGCCGCTTGGTGACCAGAGCAACGTTTTACCAAATCCGGCTACGAAACACGAGGATCTATATATATTTCTTTAGCCCAATAAAGCACGCGGACTTCTACATAAAATCAACACCTCACCCCACCAGGATTTGAGCCTGCATAATCTTATAATCAGGACTGGGACGCCACCTCTGGGCCACCGGTGACAATAGTATATTGGTATTCCCCTGCTATATTTCCTTACACAAAGCCTGTTCAATGAGCTTATGGCTCAGGAACTTCTAATAAAATTCACCTGCCGCTTTTAGGTGATCAGACCAAATGATTACCAAATGCGGCTTCGAAACATTTAATCAACACCTCACCCCACCAGGATTTGAACCCACGATCTTATAATTGTGACCGGGGAACGCTACCTCTGGGCCACCAGGACAATAAAAGTAGTCCAAGACTCTGATATATTTCACACAAAGCCTGTTCAACGGGCTTATGGCACCGTGAACCTCTAATGGGGACCACCCGTGCCGCTTAGGTGATCAGAGCACCGTTTTACCAAATGCGGCTTCGAAATACGAGATCCATATATATTTCATTTGACCATTAAATCACGCGGACTTCTACATATAATCAACACCTCACCCCACCAGGATTTGAAACCCCAATCTTATAATTGTGACCGGGGAATGCTACCTCTGGGCCACCAGGACAATAAAAGTAGTCCTAGACTCTGTTATATTTCACACAAAGCTTGTTCAACGAGCTTATGGCGCCGTGAACCACTATAGGGGACCAACCGTGCCGCTTAGGTGATCAGAGCAACGTTTTACGAAATGCGGCTTCGAAATACGAGGATTCAAATATATTTCATTAGCCCAATAAAGCACTCGGACTTCTACATATAATCAACACCTCACCCCACCAGGATTCAAACCCACGGTCTTATAATTGTGACCGGGGTATGCTACCTCTGGGCCACCAGGACAATAAAAGCAGTCCTAGACTCGGCTATATTTCACACAAAGCCTGTTCAACGAGCATATGGCGCAGTGAACCTCTAATGGGGACCACCCATGCCGCTTAGGTGATCAGAGCAACGTTTTACCAAATGCGGCTTCGAAACATGAGGATCCATATATATTTCATTAGCCCAATAAAGCACGCCAACTTCTTCATATAATCAACACCTCACCCCACCAGGATTCGAACCAACGATCTTCTAATTGTGACCGGGGAACACTACCTCTGGCCCACCAGGACACTAAAAGCATTCCTAGACTTTGCTATATTTCACACAAAGCCTGTTCAACGAGCTTATGGCGCCGTGAACCTCTAATGGGGACCACCCGTGCCGCTTAGGTGATCAGGGCAACGTTTTACCAAATCTGGCTTCGAAACACGAGGATCCATATATATTTCATTAGCACAATAAAGCACGCGGACTTCTACATATAATCAACACTCACCCCACCACAGACGGAACCCACGATCTAATTGTGACCGGGGAACGCCACTTGGGCCACCAGGACAATAAAAGCAGTCCTAGACTCTGCTATATTTCACACAAAGCCTGTTCAACGAGCTTATGGCACCGTGAACCTCTAATGGGGACCACCCGTGCCGCTTAGGTGATCAGAGCAACGTTTTACCAAATGCGGCTTCGAAACAAGGAGGATCCATAAATATTTCATTAGCCCAATAAAGCAAGCAGACTTTTACATATAATCAACACCTCACCCCACCAGGATTTGAACCCACGATCTTATAAGTGTGACCGAGGAATGCTACCACTGGGCCACCAGGACAATAAAAGCAGTCCTAGACTCTGGTACATTTTACACAAAGCCTGTTCAACGAGCTTATGGCGCCGTGAACCTCTAATGGGGTCCCCCGTGCCGCTTAGGTGATCAGAGCAACGTTTTACCAAATGTGGCTTCGAAACCCGAGGATCCATATATATTTCATTAGACCATTAAAGCACGCGGACTTCAACATATAATCAACACCTCACCCCACCAGGATTTGAACCCACGATCTTATAATTGTGACCGGGGAACGCTACCTCTGGGCCACCAGGACAATAAAAGTAGTCCTAGACTCTGCTATATTTCACACAAAGCCTGTTCAACAGGCTTATGGCACCTGAACCTCTAATGGGGACCACCCGTGCCGCTTAGGTGATCAGAGGAACGTTTTACCAAATGCGGCTTCGAAACAAGGAGGATCCATAAATATGTCATTATCCCAATAAAGCAAGCAGACTTTTACATATAATCAACACCTCACCCCACCAGGATTTGAACCCACGATCTTATAATTGTGACCGGGGAATGCTACCTCTGGGCCACCAGGACAATAAAAGCAGTCCTAGACTCTGGTATATTTCACACAAAGCGTGTTCAACGAGCTTATGGCGCCGTGAACCTTTAATGGGGACCCCCGTGCCGCTTAGGTGATCAGAGCAACGTTTTACCAAATGTGGCTTCGAAACCCGAGGATCCATATATATTTCATTAGACCATTAAAGCACGCGGACTTCTACATATAATCAACACCTCACCCCACCAGGATTTGAACTCACAATCTTATAATTGTGACCGGGGGACGCTACCTCTGGGCCACCAGGACATTAAAAAAAGCAGTCTTAGACTCTGCTATATTTCACACAAAGCCTGTTCAACGATCTTATGGCGCCGTGAACCTCTAATAGGGACCACCCGTGCCGCTTAGGTGATCAGACCAACATTTTACCAAATGCCGCTTCGAAACACGAGGATCCATATATATTTCATTAGCCCAATAAAGCACGCGGACTTCTTCATATAATCAACACCTCACCCCACCAAGATTCGAACCAACGATCTTCTAATTGTGACCGGGGAACGCTACCTCTGGCCCACCAGGACACTAAAAGCATTCCGAGACTCTACTATATTTCACACAAAGCCTGTTCAACGAGCTTATGGCGCCGTAAACCTCTAATGGGGACCCCCCGCCGCTTAGGTGATCAGAGCAACGTTTTACCAAATGTGGCTTCGAAACCCCAGGATCCATATATATTTCATTAGACAATTAAAGCACGCTGACTTCAACATATAATCAACACCTCACCCCACCAGGATTTGAACCCACGGTCTTATAATTGTGACCGGGGGACGCTACCTCTGGGCCACCAGGAAACTAAAAGCATTCCTAGATTCTGCTATATTTCACGCAAAGCCTGTTCAACGAGCTTATGGCGCCGTGAACCTCTAATGGGGACCACCCATGCCGCTTAGGTGATCAGAGCAACGTTTTACCAAATGCAGCTTCGAAACCCGAGGATCCATATATTTTTCATTAGCCCAATAAAGCACGCGGACTTCTACATATAATCAACACCTCACCCCACCAGGATTTGAACCCACGATCTTATAATTGTGACCGGGGAATGCTACCTCTGGGCCACCAGGACAAAAAAGCAGTCCTAGACTATGCTATATTTCACACAAAGCCTGTTCAACGAGCTTATGGCGCCGTGAACCTCTCATGGGGACCACCCGTGCCGCTTAGGTGATCAGAGCAATGTTTTACCAAATGCGGCTTCGAAACACGAGGAACCATATATATTTCATTAGCCCAATAAAGCAAGCAGACTTCTACATATAATCAACACCTCACCCCACCAGGATTTGAAGCCACGATCTTATAATTGTGACCGGGGAATGCTACCTCTGGGCCACCAGGACAATAAAAGCAGCCATAGACTCTGGTATATTTCACACAAAGCCTGTTCAACGAGCTCATGGCGCCGTGAACCTCTAATGGGGACCACCCGTGCCGCTTAGGTGATCAGAGCACCGTTTTACCAAATCCGGCTTCAAAACACGAGGATCCATATATATTTCATTAGCCCAATAAAGCACGCGAACTTCTACATATAATCAACACCTCACCCCACCAGGATTTGAACCCACGATCTTCTAATTGTGACGGGGCAACGCGACCTCTGGGCCACCAGGACAATAAAAGCAGTCCTAGATTCTGATATATTTCACACAAAGCCTGTTCAACGAGATTATGGCGCCGTGAACCTCTAATGGGGACCACCCGTGCCGCTTAGGTGATCAGAGCAACGTTTAACCAAATGTGGCTTCGAATCCCGAGGATCCACATATATTTCATTAGATCATTAAAGCACGCGGACTTCTACATATAATCAACACCTCACCCCACCAGGATTTGAACCGACGGTCTTATAATTGTGACCGGGGGACGCTACCTCTGGGCCACCAGGAAACTAAAAGCATTCCTAGACTCTGCTATATTTCACAAAAAGCCTGTTCAACGAGCTTATGGCGCCGTGAACCTCTAATGGGGACCACCCATGCCGCTTAGGTGATCAGAGCAACGTTTTACCAAATGCGGCTTCGAAACCCGAGGATCCACATATTTTTCATTAGCCCAATAAAGCACGCGGACTTCTACAAATAATCAACACCTCACCCCACCAGGATTTGAACCCACGATCTTATAATTGTGACCGGGGAATGCTACCTCTGGGCCACCAGGACAATAAAAGCAGTCCTAGACTCTGCTATATTTCACACAAAGCCTGTTCAACGAGCTTATGGCGCCGTGAACCTCTAATGGGGACCACCCGTGCCGCTTAGGTGATCAGAGCAACGTTTTACCAAATGCTGCTTCGAAACACGAGGATGCATATATATTTCATTAGCCCAATAAAACGCGGACTTCTACATATAATCAGCACCTCACCCACCAAGTTTGAACCCACGATCTTATAATTGTGACTAGGGAATGCTACCTGTGGACCACCAGGACACTAAAAGCAGTCCTAGACTCTGTTATATTTCACACAAAGCCTGTTCAACGAGCTCATGGCGCCGTGAACCTCTAATGAGGACCACCAGTGCATACGGTGATCGAGCAACGTTTGCAAATCCGGCCCCGAAACACGAGGATCCATATATATTTCATTAGCCCAATAAAACACGCGGACTTCTACATAAAATGTTTTCCTGGGATTTGAAGCCACGATCTTGCCTGGTGTGACCGGGGATGCTAACTCTGGGCCTGGACAATAAAGCAGCCATAAACTCTGGTATATTTCACACAAAGCCTGTTCAACGAGCTCATGGCGCCGTGAACCTCTAATGGGGACCACCCGTGCCGCTTAGGTGATCAGAGCAACGCTTAACCCAATGCGGCTTCGAAACACGAGGATCCATATATATTTCATTAGCCCAATAAAGCACGCGGACTTCTACATATAACCAACACCTCACCCCACCAGGATTTGAACCCTCGATCTTCTAATTGTGACCGGGGAACGCTACCCCTGGGCCACCAGGACAATAAAGCAGTCCCTGGAATTCGTCTGTTTCACACAAAGCCTGTTCAACGAGCTTATGGCGCCATGAACCTCTAATGGGGACCACCCGTAACGCTTAGGTGATCAGAGCAATGTTTTACCAAATGCGGCTTCGAAACACGAGGATCCATATATATTTTATTAGCCCAATAAAGCACGCGGATTTCTACATATAATCAACACCTCACCCACCAGGATTTGAACCCACGATCTTATAATTGTGACCGGGGAACGCTACCTCTGGGCCACCAGGACAATAAAAGCAGTCCTAGACTCTGCTATATTTCTCACAAAGCCTGTTCAACGAGCTTATGGCGCCGTGAACCTCTAATGGGGACCACCCGTGCCGCTTAGGTGATCAGAGCAACGTTTTACCAAATCCGGCTTCGAAACACGAGGATCCATATATATTTCATTAGCCCAATAAAGCACGCGGACTTCTACATATAATCAACACCTCACCCCAACAGGATTTGAACCCACGATCTTATAATTGTGACATTAGATACTCTGGGCCACCAGGACACTAAAAGCAGTCCCTAGACTCTGCTATATTTCACACAAAGACTGTTCAACGAGCTTTTGGCGCCATAAACCTCTAATGGGGACCACCCGTGCCGCTTAGGTGATCAGAGCAACGTTTTACCAAATGCGGCTTCGAAACACGCGGATCCATATATATTTCATTAGCCCAATAAAGCACGCGGACTTCTACATATAATCAACACCTCACCCCACCAAGATTTGAACCCACGATCTTATAATTGTGACCGGGGGACGCTACTTCTGGGCCTCCAGGACAATAAAAGCAGTCCTAGACTCTGCTATATTTAACACAAAGCCTGTTCAACGAGCTTATGGCGTCGTGAACCTCTAATGGGGACCACCCGTGCCGCTTAGGTGATCAGAGCAACGTTTTACCAAATGCGGCTTCGAAACACGAGGATCCATATATATTTCATTAGCCCAATAAAGCACGCGGACTTCTTCATATAATCAACACCTCACCCCACCAGGATTCGAACCCACGACCTTCTAATTGTGACCGGGGAACGCTACCTCTGGGCCACTAGGACACTAAAAGCATTCCTAGACTCTGCTATATTTCACACAAAGCCTGTTCAACGAGCTTATGGCGCCTTGAACCTCTAATGGGGACCACCCGTGCCGCTTAGGTGATCAGAGCAACATTTTACCAAATGCGGCTTCGAAACCCGAGGATCCATGTATATTTCATAAGCCCAATAAAGCACGCGGACTTCAACATTTAATCAACACCTCACCCAACCAGGATTTGAACCCACGATCTTATAATTGTGTCCGGGGAATGCTACCTCTGGGCCACCAGGACAATAAAAGCAGTCCTAGACTCTACTATATTTCACACAAAGCCTGTTCAACGAGCTTATGGCGCCGTGAACCTCTAATGGGGACCACCCATGCCGCTTAGGTGATCATAGCAACGTTTTACCAAATGCGGCTTCGAAACACGAGGATCCATATATATTTCATTAGCCCAATAAAGCACGCGGACTTCTTCATATAATCAACACCTCACCCCACCAGGATTTGAACCCATGGTCTTATAATTGTGACCGGGCGACGTTACCTCAGGGCCACCAGGAAACTAAAAGCATTCCTAGACTCTGCTATATTTCACACAAGGCCTGTTCAACGGGCTTATGGCACCGTGAACCTCTAATGGGGACCACCCGTGCCGCTTAGGTGATCAGAGCAACGTTTTACCAAATCCGGCTTGGAAACACGAGGATCCATATATATTTCATTAGCCAAGTAAAGCACTTGGACTTCTACATATAATCAACACCTCACCTCACCAGTTGGGCTTTGTTCTTCTAGTGTGACCGGGGAACGCTACCTCTGGGCCACCAGGACAATAAAAGCAGTCCTAGACTCTGCTATATTTCACACAAAGCCTGTTCAACGAGCTTATGGCGCCGTGAAACTCTAATGGGGACCACCCGTCCCGCTTAGGTGATCAGAGCAACGCTTAACCGTGTGACGAAACCGAGGATCCATATATATTTTTAATAGCCCAATAAAACCGCGGACTTCTACATATAATCAACACCTCACCCTCAAGATTTGGACGTCTTATAATTGTGACCGGGGGACGCTACCTCTGGGCCACCAGGACAATAAAAGCAGTACTAGACTCTGCTATATTTCACACAAAGCCTGTTCAACGAGCTTATGGCGCCGTGAAACTCTAATGGGGACCACCCGTGCCGCTTAGGTGATCAGACAAACATTTTACCAAATGCGGCTTCGAAACACGAGGATCCATATTTTTTTCATTAGCCCAATAAAGCACGCGGACTTCTTCATATAATCAACACCTCACCCCACCAGGATTCGAACCAACGAACTTCTAATTGTGACCGGGGAATGCTACCTCTGGCCCACCAGGACAATAAAAGCAGTCCTAGACTCTGCTATTTTTCACACAAAGCCTGTTCAACGAGCTTATGGCTCCGTGAACCTCTAATGGGGATCACCCATGCCGCTTAGGTGATCATAGCAAGGATTTACCAAATGCGGCTTCGAAACACGAGGATCCATATATATTTCATTAGCCCAAAAAAACACGCGGACTTCTACATATAATCAACACCTCACCCCACCAGGATTTGAACCCACGATCCTATAATTGTGACCGGAGAACGCTACCTCTGGGC
>NW_024714251.1:0-11988 GCF_018991925.1 Homarus americanus
TTATACTCGATCAGGGGCCTTTGTTATACTCGATCAGGGGCCTTTGTTATACTCGATGAGGAGCTTTTGTTATACTCGATCAGAGGAATTTGTCATACTCGATCAGGGGACTTTGTTGCACTCGATGAGGGGGCTTTGTTGTACTCGATCAGGGGCCTTTTTTATACTCGATAAGGGGCCATTGTTATACTCGATCAAGGCCCTTTGTTATACGCAATCAGAGGGCTTTGTTATACTCAATCAGGGGGCTTTGTTATACTTGATGAGGGGACTTTGTTATACTAGATCAGTGGACTTTGTTATACTCGATCAGTGGACTTTAATATACTCGATCAGGGATCTGTGTTATACTCTGTCAGGGGTCTTTGTTATACTCGATCAGGGATCTTTGTTATACTCGTTCAGGGGGCTTTGTTATACTCGTTCAGGTGACTTTGTTATACTCGATCAGGGGACTTTGTTATTCTCGATGAGGAGACTTTCTTATACTCGATGAGGGGACTTTAATATACTCGATCAGGGGGCTTTGTTATACTCGATGAGGGACTTTGTTATACTCGATGAGGGGCCTTCGCTATACTCGATCAGGGGGCTTTGTTATACTCGATAAGGGGCCTTTGTTATACTCGATGAGGGGACTCTGTTATACTCGATTAGGGAAATTTGTTATACTTTATCAGAGGACTTTGTTATACTCGATCTGGGGACTTTGCTATACTCGATTAAGGGGCTTTGTTATACTCGATAAGGGGCCTTTGTTATAGTCGATGAGAGGACTTTGTTATACTCGATCAAGGGACTTTGCTATACTCGATTAAGGGGCTTTGTTATACTCGATAAGGGGCCTTTGTTATACTCGATGAGGGGACTTTGTTATTCTCGATTCGGGGAATTTGTTATACTTGATGAGGGGACTTTGTTATACTCGATCAGGGGATATTGTTATACTCGATGAGGGGCCTTTGTTGTACTCGATCAGTGGTCTTTGTTGTACTCGATCACGGGACTTTGTTAAACTCGATCAGGGGCCTTTGTTATACTCGTTGAGGGGGCTCTGTTATAACTCGGCCAGGTGAGTTTGTTATACTCGATGAGGGGGCTTTGTTATACTCTATCAGGGGACTTTGTTATACTCGATAAGGGGACTTTAATATACTCGATTAGGGACCTTTGTTATACTCGTTCAGGGGACTTTGTTATACTCGTTCAGGGGACTTTGTTATACTCGATCAGGGATCTTTGTTATACTCGTTTAGGGGGCTTTGTTATACTCGGTCAGGTGACTTTGTTATACACGATGATGGGGGCTTTGTTATACTCTATCATTGGACTTTGTTATACTCGATCAGGGATCTTTGTTATACTCGTTCAGGGGGCTTTGTTATACTCGATCAGGGGACTTTGTTATACTCGATGAGGGATCTTTGTTATACTCGATCAGGGGATTTTGTTATACTCGATGAGGGGGCTTTATTATACTTGATCAGGGGACTTTGTTATACTCGATCAGGGGACTTTGTTATACTCGATCAGGGGACTTTGTTATACTTGATCAGGGGACTTTGTTATAGTCGATCAGTGGACTTTGTTATACTTGATAAGGGGGCTTTAATATACTCGATGAGGGGACTTTGTTATACTCGATCAGGGGTCTTTGTTATACTTTATCAGGGGACTTTGTTATACGCGATCAGGAGACTTTCTTATTCTCAATCAAGGGACTTTGTTATACTGGATGAGTGGACTTTGTTATACTCGATCAGGGAATTTAATATACTCGATCAGGGGAATTTGCTATTCTCGATGAGGGGCCTTTGTTATACTCGATGAGGGGACTTTCTTACACTCGATCAGGGGAATTTGTTATTTTCGATGAGGGGGCGTTGTTATACTCGATCAGTGGACTTTGTTATACTCGATCAGTGGACTTTGTTATACTCGATCAGTGGACTTTATTATACTCGATCACTGGACTTTGTTATACTCGATCTGGGGACTTTGTTATACTCGATCAGGAGACTTTGTTATACTCGATTAGGGGGCTTTGTTATACTTGATCAGGGGACTTTTTTATTCTAGATCAGTGGACTTTGTTATACTCGATCAGTGGACTTTATTATACTCGATCAGTGGACTTTGTTATACTCGATCTGGGGACTTTGTTATACTCGATCAGGTGACTTTGTTATACTCGATCAGGGGACTTTGTTATACTCGATTAGTGGGCTTTGTTATACTTGATCAGGGGACTTTTTTATTCTAGATCAGTGGACTTTGCCTTACTCTATCAGGGAACTTTGTTATACTCTATCAGGGGACTTTGTTATACTCGATCAGGGAACTTTGTTGTACTCGATGAGGGGCCTTTGTTATACTCGATAAGGGGACTTTGTTATACTCGATGAGGGGACTTTTTATACTCGATCAGGGGGCTTTGTTATACTCGATAAGGGGCCTTTGTTATACTCGATGAGGGGACTTTGTTATTCATCACTTAGGGGAATTTGTTATACTTGATCAGGGGACTGTTATACTCGATCAGGGGATTTTGTTATACTCGAATAGGGGCTTTGTTATTCCTGATGAGAGGACTTTGTTATACTCGATCAGGGGCCTTAGTTGTACTCGATGAGGGGCCTTTGTTGTACTCGATCAGGGGCCTTTGTTGTACTCGATCACGGGACTTTGTTATACTCGATCAGGGGCCTTTATTACACTCGATCAGGAAACTTTGTTATACTCGATAAGGGGCCTTTGTTATACTCGATCAGGGATCTTTGTTATACGCGTTCAGGGGGCTTTGTTATACTCGGTCATGTGACTTTGTTATACTCGATGAGGGGACTGTGTTATACTCTATCAGGGTACTTTGCTATACTCGATCAGGGAAGTTTGTTATACTCGATAAGGGGCCTTTGTTATACTCGATGAGGGGACAATTTTTATACTCGATCAGGGGAATTTGTTATACTCGATCAGAGGACTTTGTTATACTCGGTAAGGGACTTTTGTTATACTCGATCAGGGGACTTTGTTATACTCGATAAGGGACTTTTGTTATACTCGATCAGGGGAATTTGTTATACTCGATCAGGGGACTTTGTTATACTTGATCAGGGGACTTTGTTGTACTCGATAAGAAAACTTTGTTATACTCGATCAGTGGACTTGTTATACTCGATCGGGGGACTTTGTTATACTCGATTTGGGGCTTTGTTATACTCGATAAGGGACTTTTGTTATACTCGATCAGGGGAATTTGTTATACTCGATCAGGGGACTTTGTTATACTCGATCAGGGGACTTTGTTATACTCGATCAGGGGACTTTGTTAAACTCGATCAGGGGACTTTGCTATACTTGATGAGGGGCCTTTGTTATACTCGTTCAGGGGAATTTGTTGTACTTGATCAGGGTACATCAGTGGACTTTGTTATACTCGATCAGGGGACTTTAATATACTCGATCAGGGGACTTTGCTATACTCGATGAGGGGCCTTTGTTATACTCGATTAGGGGCCTTTGTTATATTCGATCAGGGGACTTTGTTATACTCAATCTGGGGACTTTGTTATACTCGATCAGTGGCCTTTGTTATACTCGATCGGGGACTTTGTTATACTTGATCAGGGGACTTTGTTAACTCGATCAGGGGCCTTTGTTATATTCGATGAGGAGCCTTAGTTATACTCGATCAGGGGACTTTGTTATACTCGATGAGGGGTCTTTGTTGTACTCGAACAGGGGGCTTTGTTGTACTCGATCAGGGGCCTTTGTTATACTCGATAAGGGGCCATTGTTATACTCGATCAGGGGACTTTGTTATACTCGATAAGGGGACTTTATTATACTCGATGAGGGGCTTTGTTATACCTGAACAGGGGACTTTGTTATACTCGATCAGGGGACTTTGTTATTCTCGATCAAGGGGCTTTGTTATACTCGATAAGTGGACTTTGTTATACTCGATCAGTGGACTTTGTTATACTCGACCAGGGGCCTTTGTTGTACTCGATGAGGGGCCTTTGTTGTACTCGATCAGGGGCCTTTCTTATACTCGATAAGGGGCCTTTGTTATACTCAATTAGAGGACTTTGTTATACTCGATCAGGGGGCTTTGTTATTCTCGATCAGGGAACTTTGTTATACTCTATCAGGGGACTTTGTTATACTCGAGCAGGGAACTTTGTTATACTCGTTCAGAGGGCTTTGTTATACTCGTTCAGGTGACTTTGTTATACTCGATCAGGGGACTTTGTTATACTCGATCAGGAGATTTTCTTATACTCGATGAGGGGACTTTTTATACTCGATCAGTGGAATTTGTTATACTCAATTAGGGGACATTAATATACTCGATCAGGGGACTTTGCTATACTCGATCATGGGGCTTTGTTATACTCGATAAAGGGCCTTTGTTATACTCGATTTGGGGAATTTGTTATACTTGATCAGGGGACTTTGTTATACTCGATCAGGGGATTTTGTTATACCCGATGAGGGGCTTTGTTATTCTTGATGAGGGGACTTTGTTATTCTTGATCAGGGGACTTTGTTATACTCGATCAGGGGATTTTGTTATACTCGATGAGGGGACATTTTATACTCGATCAGTAGAATTTGTTATACTCGATCAGGGGATTTTGTTCTACTCAATGAGGGGACTTTTTATACTCGATCAGTGGAATTTGTTATACTCGATGAGGGGCTTTGTTATTCTTGATGAGGGGACTTTGTTATACTCGATCAGGGGCCTTTGTTGTACTCGATGAGGGGCCTTTGTTGTATTCGATCAGGGGCCTTTGTTGTACTCGATCACGGGACTTTGTTATACTCGATCAGGGGCTTTTATTACACTCGATCAGGGAACTTTGTTATACTTGATAAGGGGATAAGGGGCCTTTGTTATACTCGATCAGGGATCTTTGTTATACTCGTAGAGGGGACTTTGTTATACTCGGTCAGGTGACTTTGTTATGCTCGATGAGGGGGGCTTTGTTATACTCTATTAGGGGACTTTGCTATACTCGATCAGGGAAGTTTTTTATACTCTATCAGGGGACTTTGTTATACTCGATCAGGGATCTTTGTTATACTCGTTCTGGGGCCTTTGTTATACTCGCTCAGGTGACCTTGTTATACTCGATGAGGGGGCTTTGTTATACTCAATCAGGGGACTTTGTTATACTCGATCAGGGATCTTTGTTATACTCGTTCAGGGGACTTTCTTACACTCGATCAGGGGAATTTTAATATAATCGATCGGTACTTTTGCTATACTCGATGAGGGGCCCTGTATTTCTCGATCAGGGGACTTTGTTATACGCAATCAGGGGACTTTGTTTTACTCGATCAGGGGCCTTTGTTATACTCGATCAGGGGACTTTGTTATACACAAACAGGGGACTTTGTT
Organism: Homarus americanus; assembly: GCF_018991925.1. Lineage (NCBI taxonomy): Eukaryota > Metazoa > Arthropoda > Malacostraca > Decapoda > Nephropidae > Homarus > Homarus americanus. The sequence goes on from NW_024714251.1 coordinate 5,414, forward strand.
ATACTCGATCAGGGGCCTTTGTTATACTCGATCGGGGGACTTTGTTATACTCAATCTGGGGACTTTGTCGTACTCGATCAGGGGCCTTTGTTATATTCGATCAGGACTTTGATATACTCGATCAGGGGACTTTGTTGTACTCGATCAGGGGCTATTGTTATACTCGATAAGGGGCCATTGTTATACTCGATCAGGGGACTTTGTTATACTCGATAAGGGGACTTTGTTATACTCGATGAGGGGCTTTGTTGTACTCGATCAGGGGCCATTGTTATACTCGATAAGGGGCCATTTTTATACTCGATCAGGGGACTTTGTTATAATCGAAAAGGGGACTTTGTTATACTCGATGAGGGGCTTTGTTATACTTGATCAGGGGACTTTGTTGTACTCGATCAGGGGACTTTGTTATGCTCGACCAAGGGTCTTTGTTATACTGGATCAGTGGACTTTGTTATACTCTATCAGGGGCCTTTGTTATACTCGATGAGGGGCCTTTGTTTTACTCTATCAAGGGACTTTGTTATACTGGATCTGGGGACTTTGTTATCCTCGATCAGTTTTCTTTGTTATTCTTGATCAGGGGACTTTGTTATACTCGACCAGGGGCCTTTGTTGTACTCGATAAGGGGCAGTTGTTATACTCGATTAGGGGACTTTGTTATACTCGATCAGGGGACTTTGTTATACTTGATCAGGGCCCTTTGTTATACTGGATGAGGGGACTTTGTTATACTCGATCAGGGGGCTTTGTTATACTTGATCAGGGGACTTTGTTATACTAGATGAGTGGACTTTGTTATACTCGATCAGGGGACTTTAATATACTCGATCAGGGGAGTTTGCCTTACTCGATCAGGGAACTTTGTTATCCTCAATCAGGGGACTTTGTTAAACTCGATCAGGCATCTTTGATATACTCGTTCAGGGGGCTTTGTTATACTCGTTCAGGTGACTTTGTTATACTCGATAAGGGCGACTTTGTTATACTCGATGAGGGGACTTTTTATACTCGATCAGGGGACTTTGCTATACTCGATCAGGGGACTTTGCTATACTCGATCAGGGGGCTTTGTTATACTCGATAAGGGGCCTTTGTTATGCTCGATAAGGGGACTTTGTTTTTCTCACTTAGGGGAATTTGTTATACTTGATCAGGGGACTGTTATACTTGATCAGGGGACTTTGTTATACTCGATGAGGGGCTTTGTTATTCTTGATGAGGGGACTTTGTTATACTCGATCAGGGGCCTTTGTTGTACTCGATGAGGGGCCTCTATTGTACTCGATCAGGGGCCTTTGTTGTACTCGATCACGGGAGTTTGTTATACTCGATCAGGGGCCTTTAATACACTCGATCAGGAAACTTTGTTATACTCGATAAGGGGCCTTTGTTATACTCGATCAGGGATCTTTGTTATATTCGTTCAGGGGGCTTTGTTATACTCGGTCATGTGACTTTGTTATCCTCGATGAGGGGGCTGTGTTATACTCTATCAGGGGACTTTGCTATACTCGATCAGGGAAGTTTGTTATACTCGATAAGGGGCCTTTGTTATACTCGATGAGGGGACTTTGTTATACTCGATCAGGGGAATTTGTTATACTCGATCAGGGGACTTTGTTTTATTCGATCAGGGGACTTTGTTATACTCGATCAGGGGACTTTGTTATAGTTGATCAGGGCAGATTAGTGGACTTTGTTATACTCGATGAGGGACTTTAAAATACTCGATCAGGGGACATTGCTATACTCGATGAGGGGACTTTGTTATATTCGATCAGGGGAATTTTTTATACTCGATCAGGGGCATTTGTTATACTCGATAAGGGGCCTTTGTTATACTCGATGAGGGGACTTTGTTATACTCGATCAGGGGAATTTGTTATACTCGATCAGGGGACTTTGTTATACTCGATGAGGGGGCTTTGTTATACTCTATCAGGGGACTTTGTTATACTCGTTCAGGGGAATTTGTTATCTTCGATCATGGATCTTTGTTATACTCGTTCCGGGGGCTTTGTTATACTCGATCAGGGGCCTTTGTTATACGCGATCAGGAGACTTTCTTATTCTCAATCAGAGGACTTTGTTATGCTCGATGAGTGGACTTTGTTATACTCGATCAGGGGACTTTGTTATACTTGATCAGGGGGCTTTGTTATACTCGATGAGGGGACTGTGTTATACTCGATGAGGGGACTTTAATATACTCGATGAGGGGGCTTTGTAATACTCGATGAGGGGACTTTGTTATACTCGATCAGGGGACTTTGTCTATACTCGATGAGGGGGCTTTGTTATACTCGATAAGGGGCCTTTGTTATACTCGATGAGGGGACTTTGTTATACTCGATCAGGGGGGTGTTTATAGTCGATCAGGGGACTTTGTTTTGCTAGATCGGGGACTTTGTTATACTCGATCAGGGGACTTTATTTATAGTTGATCAGGGCAGATTAGTGGACTTTGTTATACTCGATGAGGGACTTTAAATTACTCGATCAGGGGACATTGCTATACTCGATGAGGGGACTTTGTTATACTCGATCAGGGGAATTTGTTATACTCGATCAGGGGCCTTTGTTATACTCGATAAGGGGCCTTTGTTATACTCGATCAGGGGACTTTGTTATACTCGATGAGGGGACTTTGTTATACTCGATGAGGGGGCTTTGTTATACTCGATCAGGGGACTTTGTTATACACAATCAGGGGACTTTGTGATACTCGATCAGGGGCCTTTGTTATACTCGATGAAAGGGCTTTGTTATACTCTATCAGGGGACTTTGTTATAGTCGATCAGGGGCCTTTGTTATACTCGATCGGAGGACTTTGTTATATTCAATCTGGGACTTTGTTATACTCGATCAGGGGCCTTTGTTATATTCGATCTGGACTTTGATATACTCGATCAGGGGACTTTGTTATACTCGATCAGGGGCCTTTGTTATATTCGATGAGGAGCCTTTGTTATACTCGATCAGGCGACTTAATTATACTCGATCAGGGGTCATTGTTGTACTCGATCAGGGGGCTTTGTTGTACTCGATCTGGGGCCATTGTTATACTCGATAAGGGGCCATTGTTATACTCGATCAGGGGACTTTGTTATACTCGATGAGGGGCTCTGTTACACTTGATTAGGGGACTTGTTATACTCGATCAGGGGACTTTGTTATGCTCGACCAAGGGTCTTTGTTATACTGGATCAGTGGACTTTGTTATACTCTATCAGGGGACTTTGTTATACTCGATGAGGGGCCTTTGTTTTACTCTATCAGAGGACTTTGTTATACTGGATCTGGGGACTTTGTTATACTCGATCAGTTTTCTTTGTTATTCTTGATCAGGGGACTTTGTTATACTCGACCAGGGGCCTTTGTTGTACTCGATAAGGGGCAGTTGTTATACTCGATTAGGGGACTTTGTTATACTCGATCAGGGGACTTTGTTATATTTGATAAGGGCCCTTTGTTATACTCGATGAGGGGACTTTGTTATACTCGATCAGGGGGCGTTGTTATACTTGGTCAGAGGACTTTGTTATACTAGATGAGTGGACTTTGTTATACTCGATGAGGGGACTTTGTCATACTCGATCAGGGGAATTTGTTATACTCGATCAGGGGACTTTGTTTTACTCGATCAGGGGACTTTGTTATACTCGATCAGGGGACTTGGTTATAGTTGATCAAGGCAGATTAGTGGACTTTGTTATACTCGATGAGGGACTTTAAAATACTCGATCAGGGGACATTGCTATACTCGATGAGGGGACTTTGTTATACTCGATCAGGGGAATTTGTTATACTCGATAAGGGGACTTTGTTATACTCGATCAGGGGAATTTGTTATACTCGACCAGGGGACTTTGTTATACTCGATGAGGGGTCTTTGTTATACTCTAACAGGGGACTTTGTTATACTCGTTCAGGGGAGTTTGTTATCTTCGATCAATGATCTTTGTTATACTCGTTCCGGGGGCTTTGTTATACTCGATCAGGGGACTTTGTTATGCGCGATCAGGAGACTTTCTTATTCTCAATCAGAGGACTTTGTTATAATCGATGAGTGGACTTTGTTATACTCGATCAGGGGAATTTGCTATACCCGATTAGGGGACTTTGTTATACTCGATCAGCGGACTTTGTTATACTCTATCAGGGGACTTTGTTATACTCGATCAGGGGACTTTGTTATAGTTGATCAGGGCAGATTAGTGGACATTGTTATACTCGATGAGGGACTTGAAAATACTCGATCAGGGGACATTGCTATACTCGATGAGGGGACTTTGTTATACTCGATAAGGGGACTTTGTTATTCTCGATGAGGGGACTTTTTATACTCGATCAGGGGACTTTGCTATACTCGATCAGGGGACTTTGCTATACTCGATCAGGGGGCTTTGTTATACTCGATAAGGGCCCTTTGTTATACTCGATGAGGGGACTTTGTTATTCTCACTTAGGGGAATTTGTTATACTTGATCAGGGGACTGTTATACTTGATCAGGGGATTTTGTTATACTCGATGAGGGGCTTTGTTATTCTTGATGAGGGGACTTTGTTATACTCGATCAGGGGCCTTTGTTGTACTCGATGAGGGGCCTTTATTGTACTCGATCAGGGGCCTTTGTTGTACTCGATCACGGGACTTTGTTATACTCGATCAGGGGCCTTTATTACACTCGATCAGGAAACTTTGTTATACTCGATAAGGGGCCTTTGTTATACTCGATCAGGGATCTTTGTTATACTCGTTCAGGGGGCTTTGTTATACTCGGTCATGTGACTTTGTTATACTCGATGAGGGGGCTGTGTTATACTCTATGAGGGGACTTTGCTATACTCGATCAGGGAAGTTTGTTATACTCGATAAGGGGCCTTTGTTATACTCGATGAGGGGACTTTGTTATACTCGATCAGGGGAATTTGTTATACTCGATCAGGGGACTTTGTTTTACTCGATCAGGGGACTTTGTTATACTCGATCAGGGGACTTTGTTATAGTTGATCAGGGCAGATTAGTGGACTTTGTTATACTCGATGAGGGACTTTAAAATACTCGATCAGGGGACATTGCTATACTCGATGAGGGGACTTTGTTATACTCGATCAGGGGAATTTGTTATACTCGATCAGGGGCCTTTGTTATACTCGATAAGGGGCCTTTGTTATACTCGATGAGGGGACTTTGTTATACTCAATCAGGGGAATTTGTTATACTCGATCAGGGGACTTTGTTATACTCGATGAGGGGGCTTTGTTATACTCTATCAGGGGACTTTGTTATACTCGTTCAGGGGAATTTGTTATCTTTGATCAGGGATCTTTGTTATACTCGTTCCGAGGGCTTTGTTATACTCCATCAGGGGACTTTGTTATACGCGATCAGGAGACTATCTTATTCTCAATCAGAGGACTTTGTTATACTCGATGAGTGGACTTTGTTATACTCGATCAGGGGAATTTGCTATACCCGGTCAGGGGACTTTGTTATACTCGATCAGCGGACTTTGTTATTCTCTATCAGGGGACTTTGTTATACTCGATCAGGGGACTTTGTTATAGTTGATCAGGGCAGATTAGTGGACTTTGTTATACTCGATGAGGGACTTTAAAATACTCGATCAGGGCTCATTGCTATACTCGATCAGGGGACTTTGTTATACTCGATAGGGGGACTTTGTTATACTCGATGAGGGGACTTTTTATACTCGATCAGGGGACTTTGCTATACTCGATCAGGGGACTTTGCTATACTCGATTAGGGGGCTTTGTTATACTCGATAAGGGGCCTTTGTTATACTCGATGAGGGGACTTTGTTATTCTCACTTAGGGGAATTTGTTATACTTGATCAGGGGATTTTGCTATACTCGATGAGGGGCTTTGTTATTCTTGATGAGGGGACTTTGTTATACTCGATCAGGGGCCTTTGTTGTACTCGATGAGGGACCTTTATTGTAATCGATTAGGGGCCTTTGTTGTACTCGATCACGGGACTTTGTTATACTCGATCAGGGGCCTTTATTACACTCGATCAGGAAACTTTGTTATACTCGATAAGGGGCCTTTGTTATACTCGATCAGGATCTTTGTTATACTCGTTCAGGGGCTTTGTTATACTCGATCATGTGACTTTGTTATACTCGATGGGGGGGCTGTGTTATACTCTATCAGGGGACTTTGCTATACTCAGTGGGGAAGTTTGTTATACTCGATAAGGGGCCTTTGTTATATACTCGATGGGGACTTTATTTATACTCGATCAGGGGAATTTGTTATATCGATCAGGGACTTTGTTTTACTCGATCAGGGGACTTTGTTATACTCGATCAGAGGACTTTGTTATAGTTGATCAGGGCAGATTAGTGGACTTTGTTATACTCGATGAGGGACTTTAAAATACTCGATCAGGGGACATTGCTATACTTGATGAGGGGACTTTGTTATACTGGATCAGGTGAATTTGTTATACTCGATCAGGGGCCTTTGTTATACTCGATAAGGGGCCTTTGTTATACTCGATGAGGGGACTTTGTTATACTCGATCAAGGGAATTTGCTAT
>NW_024714252.1:0-22500 GCF_018991925.1 Homarus americanus
ATCATTGTTCAGTTACGTATTGTCCCCATTCATCCCACCTCCCCATCCCTCTATCATCCTCCCATTCATCCCACCTCCCCATCCTCTATCATCCTCCCATTCATCCCACCTCCCCATCCCCTCTATTATCCCCCATTCATCCCCTCCCCACATCCCTCTATCATCCCCCCTTTCATCCCCTCCCCACTCCCTCTATCATCCCCCCATTCATCCCACCTCCCCACTTCCCTCTGTCATCCCCCATTCATCCCTCCCCATCCCTCTGTCATCCCCCATTCATCCCACCTCCCATCCCTCTGTCATCCTCCCATTCATCCCACCTCCCCATCCCTCTATCATCCTCCCATTCATCACCTCCCCATCCCTCTATCATCCTCCATTCATCCCTCCCCATCCCTCTATCATCCCCATTCATCCCACCCCCCATCCTCTGTCATCCCCCCCATTCATCCCACCTCCCCATCCCTTATCATCCTCCATTCATCCACCTCCCCCCACATCCCTCTATCATCCCCCATTCATCCCCTCCCACATCCTCTATCATCCCCCATTCATCCCCACTCCCCATCCCCTCCTATCATCTCCATTCATCCCCTCCCCACTTCCTCTGTCATCCTCCCATTCATCCCACCTCCCATCCCTCTATCATCCCCCCATTCATCCCCACCTCCCACATCCCTCTATCATCCCCTCCATTCATCCCACCTCCCCACTTCCCTCTATCATCCCCCATTCATCCCTCCCCATCCTCTATCATCCTCCCATTCATCCCACCTCCCCATCCTCTATCATCCCCCATTCATCCCACCTCCCCATCCTCTATCATCCTCCATTCATCCCCTCCCCACTTCCCTCTATCATCCCCCATTCATCCCCTCCCCATTCCTCTATCATCCCCCATTCATCCCACCTCCCATCCCTCTATTATCCCCCATTCATCCCACCTCCCCATCCCTCTGTCATCCCCCCATTCATCCACCTCCCCACATCCTCTGTCATCCCCCATTCATCACCTCCCCACATCCCTCTGTCATCCTCCCATTCATCCCTCCCCCACATCCCTCTATCATCCTCATTCATCCCACCTCCCACATCCCTCTATCATCCCCCCATTCATCCCACCTCCCCACATCCTCTATCTCCCCCCATTCCCACCTCCCCATCCTCTATCATCCTCCCATTCATCCCACCTCCCCACATCCTCTATCATCCCCCATTCATCCCCACCTCCCCATCCCTCTATCATCCCCATTCATCCCACCTCCCATCCTCTATCATCCCCTCCCATTCATCCCACCTCCCCATCCCTCTATCATCCTCCCATTCATCCCACCTTCCATCCCTATCATCCCCCATTCATCCCACTCCCCATCCCCTCTGTCATCCTCCCATTCATCCCACCTCCCCACTTCCCTCTGTCATCCTCCCATTCATCCCCACCTCCCCACATCCCTCTGTATCCCCCATTCATCCCACCTCCCCATCCCTCTATCATCCTCCCATTCATCCCACCTCCCCACTTCCTCCTCATCCCCCATTCATCCCACCTCCCCCATCCTCTATCATCCTCCCATTCATCCCACCTCCCCCAATCCCTCTATCATCCCCCCATTCATCCCACCTCCCCATCCCTCTATCTATCCCCCATTCATCCCCACCTCCCCAATCCCTCATCATCCCCCATTCATCCCACCTCCCACATCCCTCTATCATCCCCATTCATCCCACCTCCCCATCCCTCCTATCATCCTCCCATTCATCACCTCCCATCCTCTGTCATCCTCCCATTCATCCCACTCCCCATCCCTCTATCATCCCCCATTCTCCCTCCCCATCCCTCTTCATCTCCATTCATCCCACCTCCCTTCCTCATCCTCCATTCATCCCACCTCCACATCCTCTATCATCCCCCCATTCATCACCTCCCCATCCCTCCTCATCCCCCCCATTCATCCCACCTCCCATCCCTCTCTCATCCTCCCATTCATCACCTCCCCATCCCTCTATCATCCTCCCACATTCATCCACCTCCCCACATCCTCTCATCCTCCCCATTCATCACCTCCCCACATCCTCTATCATCCCCCATTCATCCCACCTCCCCACATCCCTCTATCATCCCCCATTCATCCCTCTCCCATCCCTCTATCATCCTCCCATTCATCCCCTCCCCACATCCCTCTATCATCCTCCATTCATCCCACCTCCCCATCCTCTATCATCCCCCATTCATCCCACTCCCCATCCCTCTATCATCCTCCCATTCATCCCCACCTCCACATCCCTCTATCATCCTCCCATTCATCCCCTCCCCACATCCCTCTATCATCCCCCATTCATCCCACCTCCCCACATCCTCCTATCATCCTCCCATTCATCCCACCTCCCCACTTCCCTCTATCATCCCCCATTCATCCCACCTCCCCACATCCCCTATCATCCTCCCATTCATCCCCACCTCCCCACTTCCTCTATCATCCCCCATTCATCCCACCTCCCCATCCTCTATCATCCTCCCATTCATCCACCTCCCCACTTCCCTCCTATCATCCCCCCATTCATCCCACCTCCCCACTTCCCTCTATCATCCCCCATTCATCCCCACCTCCCCACATCCCTCTATTATCCCCCATTCATCCCCACCTCCCCATCCTCTATCATCCCCCATTCATCCCACCTCCCCATCCCTCTCTCATCCCCATTCATCCCACCTCCCATCCCTCTATCCATCCTCCCATTCATCCCCTCCCCACATCCCTCTATCATCCTCCCATTCATCCCCACCTCCCCACATCCCTCTATCATCCCCCCATTCATCCCACCTCCCCACATCCCTCTGTCATCCCCCATTCATCCCACCTCCCCACATCCCTCTATCATCCTCCCATTCATCCCACCTCCCCACATCCCTCTATCATCCCCCATTCATCCCACCTCCCCATCCCTCTATCATCCCCCATTCATCCACCTCCCCATCCCTCTATCATCCCCCATTCATCCCACCTCCCCACATCCCTCTATCATCCTCCATTCATCCCACCTTCCCTTCCCTCTATCATCCCCATTCATCCCCCTCCCCATCCCTCTATCATCCTCCCATTCATCCCCACCTCCCCTTCCCTCTATCATCCTCCCATTCATCCCCTCCCCCACATCCCCTCTCTATCCCCCCATTCATCCCACCCCCCATCCTCTATCATCCCCCATTCATCCCACCTCCCCACTTCCCTCATCCCCATTCATCCCCACCTCCCCACATCCCTCTATCATCCTCCCATTCATCCCACCTCCCCACATCCCTCTATCATCCCCCATTCATCCCACCTCCCCACATCCTCCTCATCCCCCCATTCATCCCACCTCCCACATCCTCTATCATCCCCCATTCATCCCACCTCCCCCACATCCCTCTATCATCCTCCCATTGTCCCACCTCCCCATCCCTCTATCATCCTCCATTCATCCCATCCCCACATCCTCTATCATCCCCCCATTCATCCACCTCCCACATCCCTCTATCATCCCCATTCATCCCTCCCACATCCCTCCTATCATCCTCCCATTCATCCACCTCCCCCTCCCTCTATCATCCCCATTCATCCCACCTCCCCATCCCTCTCATCCCCCCATTCATCCCACCTCCCCACATCCCTCTATCATCCTCCCATTCATCCCCACCTCCCCATCCCTCTATCATCCCTCCCATTCATCACCTCCCCACATCCCTCTATCATCCCCCATTCTTCCCACCTCCCCACATCCCCTCTATCATCTCCCATTCATCCCACCTCCCCACTTCCTCTATCATCCTCCCATTCATCCCACCTCCCCACATCCCCTATTATCCCCCATTCATCCCACCTCCCACATCCCTCTATCATCCTCCATTCATCCCACCTCCCCTTCCCTCTATCATCCCCCATTCATCCCCACCTCCCCACATCCCTCTTCATCCTCCCATTCATCCCCACCTCCCATTCCTCTATCATCCTCCATTCATCCCCACCTCCCACTTCCCTCTTCATCCCCCATTCATCCCTCCCCACATCCCTCTATCATCCCCATTCATCCCACACTCCCCATCCCTCTATCATCCCCCATTCATCCCACCTCCCCACATCCCTCTATCATCCTCCCATTCATCCCCCTCCCCACATCCCTCTATCATCCCCCATTCATCCCACCTCCCCATCCCTCTATCATCCTCCCATTCATCCCACCTCATCCCTCCTCTCATCCCCCATTTATCCCACCTCCCCATCCTCTCTCTCATCCTCCCATCTCTCCTCCCATTATCCATCCCCTCTTAACGCTCATCCTCCCCTCACATCCCTCTCCCTCCTCCCCTCCCCACCCCTCCTCCTTCCCAGAGGATATGGTTGTTGTGTTTTGTAATGCTGTGTGGCCTAAGTGTGGACCCTCATAGTGTGGCCAGTAGTGTGACCCCTCATAGTGTGGCCAGTAGTGTGGACCCTCATGAGTGTGGCCAGTAGTGTGGACCCTCATAGTGTGGCCAGTGGTGTGGACCCTCATAGGGTGGCCAGTAGTGTGGACCCTCATAGTGTGGCCAGTAGTGTGGACCTCTTAGTGGCCAGTAGTGTGGACCCTCATGTGTGTGTGTGGACCCTCATAGTGTGGCCAGTGGTGTGGACCTCATGGTGTGGCCGTAGTGTGGACCCTCTTGGTGTGGCCAGTGGTGTGGATAAATCCTTCTGAGGACCTGTGTTATAAGGGGGAGGTCCGTATTATAAGGGGGAGGACCACTTGTATTATAAGGGGAGGACCTGTGATATAAGGGAAGGTCCTGTATTATAAGGGGGGACCCTTATAAGGGGAGGTCTGTGGGGGGAGGACCCCTTCATATGAGGGGGAGGTCTGTGATATAGGAGGTCCTGTATGTATAAGGGGGACCTGTATTATAAGGGAGGACCTGTGTATAAGGGGAAGTCTGTATTATGAGGGGAGGACCTGTGTATTATAAGGGGGAGGTCATGTATTATAAGGGGAGGACCTGTATTATAAGGGGGAGGACCTGTATTATAAGGGGAGGCCTGTATTATAAGGGGAGGTCCTGTATTATAAGGAGGTCCTGTATTATAAGGGGAGGTCATGTACCTTATATAAGGGGGGAGCTGTATTTAGGGGAGGACCTGTATTATAAGGGGGAGGTCACCATGTATAAGGGGAGGACTTCTTATAAGGGGAGGACCTGTATTATAAGGGGAGGACTGTATTATAAGGGGGGACTGTTATAAGGGGAGGACCTGGATAAGGGGAGGACCTGATTATAAGGAGGACCTTTATTATAAGGGGAGGACCCGTATTATAAGGGAGGACCCGTATTATAAGGGGAGGACCCAGTGGGGGTCCTGTATTATGGGGAGGACCTGTATAAGGGAGGTGTATTATAAGAGTCTTGTAGTATATAAGGGGAGGACCTGTATTATAAGGGGAGGTCTGTATTATAAGGGAGGACCTGTATTATAAGGGGAGGACCTGTATTATAAGGGGAGGACCTGTATTATAGGGAGGTCCTGTATGATAAGGGGAGGACCTGTGATATAAGGGGGAGGACATGTATTAAGGGGAGGTCTGTGTATAGGGAGGTCTGTATTATAAGGGGGGTCCTGTATAAGGGGAGGACCTATGATACATTTAGGGGAGGACCTGTATTATAAGGGGTCCTGTATTATAGGACCTTATAGGGGAGGTCACCTGGATGTTATGGGGGAGGTCTGTATTATGAGGGGGAGGACCTGTATTATAAGGAGGACCATGTTATAGGGGGACCAGGGGGACTGTATATGTGTTGGGTCTGTTAAGGGGACCGTGTTAGGGGTCTGTTGGGGTTTAAGGGGGGAGGTGGAGCCATTATAAGGGAGGTTGTATTATAAGGAGCTGTGTTGGGGGGTCCAGGTATAGGGGAGGTCCTTATTATAAGGAGGGCCTTGTATTATAGGGGGAGGACCTTGGATTATAAGGGAGGCCTGTATTATAAGGGGGGTCTATTATAGGGAGGACCTGTATTATAAGGAGGACCTGTATTATAAAGGAGGTCCTGTATTATAAGGGAGGTCTGTATTATAAGGGGAGGACCTGTATTATAAGGGGAGGACCTGTTTATAGGGGACTGTATTATAAGGGGGGTCCTGTATATATAGGGGAGGGAGGTTTTTATAAGGGGGTCTGTAGTTTGGGGGGGTCGTGGTATATAAGGGGAGGTTCTGTTATATAAGGGGAAGGTCCTGTTATGGGTCTTGTATGTAGGGGGGTAGTTATAAGGGGACGTCTTATTATAGATTCGATAGAATTTAATGGATATAAAATATGTATAAAATAAATGGAAAGATATATGAGAGAAAGAGAGATCCTCAAACGGTACGGGGATATTTGACAGACAGACAGATGAGACAGCTCTACTGTACATCGACAAGGACTAACCGAACTTTTACGGTCAGTGGATGGTACGGTATAAGACGTCTGTTGTTGTCTGTTGAGGGCGGACCGGGGAGCTTACGGTGTTGTTGGCTGTTAGAGGGCGGACCGGGGAGCTTATACGGTCTGTTGTTGTCTGTTAGAGGGGCGGACCGGGGAGCATGCAGTCTGTTGTTCTGTTAGAGGGCGGACCGGGAGCTTATACGGTCTGTTGTTGGCTGTTAGGGGCGGACCGGGGAGCTCCTGTCTGTTGTTGGCTGGGGGGCGGACCAGGGGTATACGGTCTGTTGTTGGCTGTTAGAGGGCGGACCGGGGAGCTTATACGGTCTGTTGTTGGCTGTTGGGGCGGACCAGGGAGCTTATACGGTCTGTTGTTGGCTGTTAGAGGGCGGACCGGAGCTTATACGGTCTGTTGTTGGCTGTTAGGGGCGGACCGGGGCTTATACGGTCTGTTGTTGGCTGTTGAGAGGGACCGGGGAGCTTATACGGTCTGTTGGCTGTTGGGGCGGACCGGGAGCTTCGGTCTGTTGTTGTCTGTTAGAGGGCGGACCGGGGAGTATACGGTCTGTTGTTGTCTGTTAGAGGGCGGACCGGGAGCTTACGGTCTGTTGTTGTCTGTTAGAGGGCGGACCGGGGAGCTTATACGGTCTGTTGTTGGCTGTTAGAGGGCGGACCGGGGGCTTATACGGTCTGTTGTTGTCTGTTAGAGGGCGGACCGGGGGCTTATACGGTCTGTTGTTGTCTGTTAGAGGGCGGACCGGGGAGCTTATACGGTCTGTTGTTGTTGCTGTTAGAGGGCGGACCGGGGGCTTATACGGTCTGTTGTTGGCTGTTGAAGGCGGACCGGGGCTTATACGGTCTGTTGTTGTCTGTTAGAGGCCGGACCGGGGAGCTTATACGGTCTGTTGTTGTCTGTTAGAGGGCGGACCGGGGGCTTATACGGTCTGTTGTTGGCTGTTAGAGGGCGGACCGGGGGAGCTTATACGGTCTGTTGTTGTCTGTTAGAGGGCGGACCGGGGAGCTTATACGGTCTGTTGTTTCTGTTAGAGGGCGGACGAGAGCTTATACGGTCTGTTGTTGGCTGTTAGAGGGCGGACCGGGGAGCTTATACGGTCTGTTGTTGGCTGTTAGAGGGCGGACCGGGGGAGCTTATACGGTCTGTTGTTGTCTGTTAGAGGGGGACCGGGGAGCTTATACGGTCTGTTGTTGGCTGTTAGAGGGCGGACCGGGGAGCTTATACGGTCTGTTGTTGTCTGTTAGAGGGCGGACCGGGGAGCTTATACGGTCTGTTGTTGGCTGTTAGAGGGCGGACCGGGGAGCTTATACGTCTGTAGGGCGACCGGGAGTTATACGGTCTGTTGTTGTTTGTTGGAGGGCGACCGGGGAGCTTATACGGTCTGTTAGAGGGCGGACCGGGGAGCTTATACGGTCTGTTGTTCTGTTAGAGGGCGGACCGGGGAGCTTATACGGTCTGTTAGAGGGCGGACCGGGGCGAGCATGGTCCGGTTGTTGTCTGTTAGAGGGCGGACCGGGGATTTATACGGTCTGTTGTTGGCTGTTAGAGGGCGGACCGGGGAGCTTATACGGTCTGTTGTTGGCTGTTAGAGGGCGGACCGGGGAGCTTTATACGGTCTGTTGTTGGCTGTTAGAGGGCGGACCGGTGGAGCTTATACGGTCTGTTGTTGTCTGTTTGGGGGCGGACCAGGAGCTATACGGTCTGTTGTTGTCTGTTAGAGGGTGACCGAGGGAGCTTATACGGTCTGTTGTTGGCTGTTAGAGGGCGGACCGGGGAGCTTATACGGTCTGTTGTTGGCTGTTAGAGGCGACCGGGGAGCTTTATACGGTCTGTTGTTGTTCGTTAGAGGGCGACCCGGTGGCTTATACGGTCTGTTAGAGGAGGCGGACCGGTGGAGTCTATAGGTCCTGTTGTTGTCTGTACGGGAGGAGCGTCTGTAGGTCTGTTTATGTTATCTGTATGATTTGTCTGTCAATAGCACCATTATCACCATACACCACACCATACACCATACCAGCCAGCCCACCACACCACACCAGCCAGCCCACCATACACCACACCAGCCAGCCCACCATACACCCACAGCCAGCCCACCATACACCACACCAGCCAGTCCACCATACACCACACCAGCCAGCCCACCATACACCACACCAGCCAGCCCACCATACACCACACCAGCCAGCCCACCATACACCACACCAGCCAGCCCACCATACACACCACACCAGCCAGCCCACCATACACCACACCAGCCAGCCCACCATACACCACACCAGCCAGCCCACCATACACCACACACCAGCCAGCCCACCATACACCCACACCAGCCAGCCCACCATACACCACACCAGCCAGCCCACCATACACCACACCAGCCAGCCCACCATACACCACACCAGCCAGCCCACCACACCACACCAGCCAGCCCACCATACACCACACCAGCCAGCCCACCATACACCACACCAGCCAGCCCACCATAAACCACCACACCAGCCAGTCCACCATACACCACACATAGTAAGCCCACCATACACCATACCAGCCAGCCCACCATATACCACACCAGCCAGCCCACCATACACCACACCAGCCAGCCCACCATAACCACACCAGCCAGCCCACCATACACCACACCAGCCAGCCCACCATACACCACACCAGCCAGCCCACCATACACCACACCAGCCAGTCCACCATACACCACACTAGTAAGCCCACCATACACCATACCAGCCAGCCCACCATATACCAACCATGCCAGCCCACACAACACCACACTAGTAAGCCACAGTAACACCATTTATATACCACACCATCCACCAACCCACCATAACACCATGACATAACACCATTACCACCATACACTGCACCTCAGCACCATTAATGGCCTCCTCCCCTCTCTTCCCCCTCCCCCCACACATTCACTTGGTTGGCTGAACTTACTCAAGACCCTTCACCTGACAACAGA
This sequence comes from Homarus americanus, assembly GCF_018991925.1. NCBI lineage: Eukaryota > Metazoa > Arthropoda > Malacostraca > Decapoda > Nephropidae > Homarus > Homarus americanus. The sequence goes on from NW_024714252.1 coordinate 9,426, forward strand.
CCTCTCTCTCCCTCCTTCCCTCCCTTCTCCCCTACCATTTTCACCCTCCTCCCTTCGGCTTAGCCTGCTCTTGACGGTTCCACTTGACAGACAGGCACTGGAGCAGCAGTAGATGGCTGCAGTCAAGGGGTAGTATAAGGATAGGTGAGGGGAGGGGGGGTGGAGAAATGAAGAGGGGGAAGGGATAGGGTAGGATAGAGAGAAGAGGTTAGTAGGGAATGAGGGAGAGAGAGAGAGAGAGAGAGAGAGAGAGAGAGAGAGAGAGAGAGAGAGACAGACAGAAAGAGAGAGAGAGAGAGAATGAAAGATATAAATATTTTCTACAAACATCATAATAATACAAAAAAATGACCAAACCTCATGATAAATATTCCACAAACAACAAGAACAACCCACGTGATCATAGCTGGGGAGGGAGGGGGGGGAGGGGCGGGGAAGGAGGAGGGCGGGGTGATGGAGGGGGGCGGAGGGCTCACACACAGCAATTTAGAGAAGACATTGTGGTCCAGTCAGTTATAAAATGAGACTGTTGTGTTGGGTCATAATAGTTGATAACTCACCAGCCTTATAAATCTACTGGCAGGGAGGGAAGGAGAGAGGGAGAGAAGGATGGAAGGAGGCTGGTAGGGAGGTAGAGAAGGAGAGAGGAAGGAAGGGAGGTAGGAGAGAAGGATGGAGGGAGGCTGGCAGGGAGGAAAGGAGAGAGGGAGAGAAGGGATGGAAGGAGGCTGGTAGGGAGGGAAGGAGAGGAGGATGGAGGGTGGCTGGTAGGGAGGTGTGAGGAGGGTAAGATAGTAATATACGTAGTGTGGGGACCAGACCGAGTTGGCGAGTACCGAGTTGGCGAGTACCGAGTTGGCGAGTACCGAGTTGACGAGTATCGAGTTGGCGAGTACCGAGTTGGCGAGTACCGAGTTGGCGAGTACCGAGTTGACGAGCGACGAGTTGGCGAGTACCGAGTTGGCGAAGTACCGAGTTGGCGAGTACCGAGTTGACGAGTACCGAGTTGGCGAGTACCGAATTGACGAGTACCGAGTTGGCGAGTACCGAGTTGGCGAGTACCGAATTGACGAGTACCGAGTCACCAGCCGAGTTAGATGACCTATACTGTTATAACGCTCTGGGTCCTACTGCCGTATGTGAGCATTTGTTTATTTACTCCATGTATTTTACACGTGTTAGGACAGGTGTCTTAGGGAAGGTAGACAGGTGTTTATGGGGAGGTGTGTGTGTGTGTGTGTGTGTGTGTGTGTGTGTGTGTGTGTATAAAATTTGTGTTCAGACTATTATAAGATCGACAGTATAGGAAGAAGGTGGGCGTATGTTCGTCTGACACATGTATAGGTAACGTCTGGCGATGGTAAGTGCTCGTAGTGGCGATGTTTTCATGTAGGGATATAGGTAAAAGTCTTGAGAGAGCGATATACACACACACACACACACACAAAACAGACACACACACACACACAGAACAGACACACACACACACACACACACACACACACACAGAACAGACACACACACACACAGAACAGACACACACACACACAGAACAGACACACACACACACAGAACACACACACACACACACACACACACACACACACACACACGAGGCTGCTCTATGTAATGGTTGTTTAATCTCACTAATGACCTCGTTAACTGACAATATCATTTAGCATTGTATGTTCACGTTGTCTTTTGATGTGTTTTTAAATAATTATTGTTAACATTACGATTCTAATTTAGTTTTGTAGTGTAGTTATTTTTTAATTATAATGTGTGTGTGTGTGTGTGTGTGTGTGTGTGTGTGTGTTAAAGAGAGAGAGAGAGGGAGGGAGAGAGGATGTTTGTGCGGCTAAGAGAGAGAGAGAGAGAGGGCTAGGCTGGTGGTAGGCAGGTGACCTATTCATTGGTGGTGAGGTGTAGTGTACAGGTGACCACGCCCCTTGGTCAACACCTGAGCTGGAGGAGGAGGCCACCTCCCTCCCTCCACTGCCCTCCCTTTCTCTCTGGTGTTCCTCCCTTCGCTACCCTCCTTTCCCCTCCTCCCTTTCTTACTACCCTTCCTTTACCCTTCCTCTCTTCTCCCTCCTTCCTTCACTACAATAACAATAACGACAACAATAATAATAATGATAATAATAACAATAATAATAATAAATATCACCTAAATTACACTGAGACTTTACCTTAATTAATTCATACCTTCCCTTAATTACAGGTAAGATCCAGATTCACATAGTTTGGCAAGTTAAATGTTTCCTCGTAAGTGAAGGTAAGGACAGCTGATCCTACACGCAGGTAACACAGGTGAGAGGACCACTGATTGCTCACCTGGGGTATTTACCTGTTCCTTCTGTGGATAATTCTTGAAGGGATTATACAGGTCTGCCATTACCTGTCCAGTCTTTTCATCAAGTACTGGACGAGTGACTCTACTGTAACTGTCATCATCATCATCACCATCATCATCATCATCATCATCATCATCATCATCATCATCACCATCATCATCATCACCATCATCATCATCATACTATCATCATCATCATCATCATCATCATCATCATCATCATCATCACCATCATCATCATCATCATCACCATCATCATCATCATCATCATCATCACCATCATCATCATCATCACCATCATCATCATCATCATCATCATCATCATCATCATCACCATCATCATCATCAATCATCATCATCATCACCATCATCATCATCATCACCATCATCATCATCATCATCATCATCATCATCATCATCATCATCATCATCATCACCATCATCACTATCATCAGTACCACTACCGCCGTCATCATCAGCACTATCACCACTGCTAACACCATCGCTACCACTAAGTTAGTAGTAGTAGTAGCAGTAGTAGTAGTAGTAGTAGTAGTAGTAGTAGTAGAGAGGACAAATGGTTTCAGTCTTAATAAACAAGAATTTACAGATGCCAATGCTCTAAGGTACGGTCGGCCAGTAGAAGGTTTGCCCTCCCAATGACGTGTGTGGCTCTTCCTATGACGGCGATCACGCCATGGTGTGCAGAAGGGGCTTCATATGCATGAGGCATGACGAGGTAAGGGATCTCACAGCAAATATGTTGAAGGAAATCTGCCGTGATGTCATGGTAGAGCCGACCCTCCTTCCACTGGACGGCGAGATCTTCCAACACAGGACTTCAAACACATCTAACGAAGCCCGTGTGGACGTCAGTGTTCGAGGATTCTGGACGCGGGGGCAGCGAGCTTTCTTCGACATCAGGATTTTTGATCCCATGGCCGCTTGTCACCGTAACCTAGCTCTCGATGCTGCACATAGGAGGAACGAGAACGATCAAGGCAGCTTCACTCCTCTAGTGTTCACAACCTCGGGTGGGATGGGACCAAGTGCAAGATGTTTCTACGCCAGACTCGCGGAGGTGATCTCCGAACAGAAGCAGCAGCCCAGAAGTTATGTTACAGCCTGGATGAGATGTCGACTGTCCTTCTCTCTCTCCTTCGGTCGGCTTTGCTGCCTCAGGGCAGAGCTTCTGCTACTCCGACAACTGCTGCAGATATTGACTATGAGGCTACAGTCACTGAATGCCGCATAGATCTGCGGCTCAACTAACTCAACACAGATAGGATAGCTTCTTATGTATTAGGATATTTAATATTAAGGTAATAAAATGGTGGCGAAGGTGTGGCTATTGGGGGAGGCTGGAGGCCACGATAAAAAACAACAAATAAATAAATAATTTTAAGTAATAGTAGTAGCCACTTAACGACCATAGCAACAAGTAGTATTAATAACAAGGTCCCCCCCACCCCACTTGTCATCCCATTAACAAAATCTGAATTAAAAAATAAAAATAATAATATTAATAATAAATGATAATAAATAAACAACAATACAGTTTAGTCATTATTATTATGTTCAAATTACGGACAAGCACACCCCCTTCCTTACAACCCATATCCTCGGGGTGAGGTGGGAGGGAAGGTGAGTGGGGGAGGAAAGGTGGTTTGGAGAAGGTGAGTGGGGAGGAAAGGTGGTTTGGAGGAAGGTGAGTGGGGGGAAAGGTGGTTTGGAGGAAGGTGAGGGGGGAGAAAGGTGGTTTGGAGGGAAGGTGAGTGGGAGAAGGTGGTTTGGTGGGAGAAGGTGGGTGGGGGAGGAAGGTGGTTTGGTGGGAGGGAAGGTGAGTGGGGGAAGGTGGTTTGGAGGAGGTGAGTGGGGAGGAAAGGTGGTTTGGAGGGAAGGTGAGTGGGGAGGAAAGGTGGTTTGGAGAAGTGAGAGTGAGTGGAAGGGGAAGGAAGGTGGGATGGAAGGAAGTGGAGGTGTATAATAATTGTTGTATTAGTGACAGTGATGGTAGTGTTATGTCCACTTATTAGTGGTCTATTATAATCACACACACACAACACACACACACACACACACACACACACACACACACACACACACACACTATACCCACCTTCTCTCTTGACTGACACACAGACACCCATCACCGCCCACAGTCATACACACGCCCTACCGGGTTCATACACACATAAGTGCTATTGATTTATTGATGGATGAGAGAGAGAGAGAGAGAGAGAGAGAGAGACCAACCGAAAATAAGACAAATATATTATAAATTGATAAAGAGCGAGAGAAGAAAAAGAACAAACTAACATAGAAAAGATAGATGGATAGAACGGGATGAGAAGAGATAGAAAAGAGGAGGGGAGCAATTAATCTCACTCACTAATCATCACAGTCATGCACCATTCTCTCTCTCTCTCTCTCTCAGAAGAAGAGGATGGGAAAATGGGTGGAGAAAGAAGATTGGATGGATGAGAGAATGGGAGAAACTAAAAGGAAATGGGGAGATATATTAAACACAGGTAATGGGGAAGGGGAGAGAGGGAGGAGGAGGGGAAGGAACACACATAATTAAGATGGCTCTTCAATTATATTCTTTCACCTTCCATCTTTCTCTCCTTTTTCATCCTTACCTCCCCTCCTTCATCCCGTGTGTGTGTGTGTGTGTGTGTGTGTGTGTGTGTGTGTCGCCCCCTACACACATCATTACACAGCCCTCGGTGTCAAAGTTCACGCCCTCAACAAGACAGTCATCCCCCGCCCACGGCTGAGCTCACGCCACAGGGGGGAGGGAGTTAAGAGGAGGGGAGAGGGAGGGTGAGTGGGGTGAGAGGGGTGAGCGCGAGGCATGGGAAAAATCTTGTTATAGATTATACAATAACGTAATAGTGTTGGTACCTTTGTCGGTGTGCGTGTGTGTGTGTACCTGTGAGTGTGCGTGTGAACCTGTGAGTGCACGAGTGTATTTGTGCATGTATCTGTGTGTATTTGTATCTGGTCAGTGCATGTGTGTGTGCGTGTATGTGTGTATGTGTGTGTGTGTGCTTTTGATTTTTGATTTTGCCGCTTACAGTGGCTACTTTATTGTGCACCCCACACTCATCCTGTGAGCGGTAGCGCAAAAGGATTACAGAGTAGAGTTTACAAGGATCATAATAATTAACCCCCGTTGTCAGGATATTATGGCACTGAATGTTACACAGTATTTCATTTACATTATTTGTTTAGTTCTATACATAAAGGGTAACTTATTCACAAATGCGTGAGTACAGGCGTGTGAGGCAGTATGTCTGGCCTCACACTTTGTTATTCACATTTACGTGAGAAGTATTCAAGCACATTGCGTATTGGGTTCTGTACATGAGAACTGATATAGTTACTAGGTGCAAAAAGTGGATACAATCTTAATATGTCGGCTATCTTGCCATTAGAGATGAAGTGTTGTGCCATTTACACACAGTGTGCTTGGACCTGTCCCTAAGGTTCTATCTTCACACAGTCGAGGACGTAGTCAAGGCCATATGTCTGGCGCCACACACTTTACATTTAGTTTGTTTACATCTGCTTGAGGAACATACTGCCAAAGGTACTTATATCCTAACCTAATCTAGCGGTTACAACATCTTGTAATCTAGTGATCTTGTTACTTGCTCCATATACATGTTTCACTTGATACATCTCATCATGGTAACCTATGGATCGACTAGTGCCTGTTTGCATTAGTTCACTTGCGTCAAACTCATCAATAAGTTCTTTCCTAATATGTTTTAAGGGTTCTTTTTGACAGACCCAAATTGTATTCTACGGTGTCTTTGTTAGACGCGAGTTTGGCGAGGCATCAACTCTGTCATGTTTTATGAGGCCTATGTGAGAGGATCCACAACAGTTTGACCTTGACACCCGTCAACAAGGCACGCATATTTGTGTCTGGCTTCAGAGACAAGAGCGTGACAACCTGAGTCGAGGGACCAAGGGCAGTAGGAGGATAGAGAGTCAGTGATGATGAGACTGTCAGTAACAGTGGTTTCAATTAATTTAATAGCTGTGAGTATGGCAACTAATTCAGTTTGTAGAGTGGATGCCCAGTTGTTAATTCTAACTCCTTTCTCAATTATATTACCGTCAAGTTGAGTCACAACAATGTGTGTGTGTATCACTCCACACAGGCATATCAGGTGAATAACTGTAATATCTTCTTTAGTTTTTTCTCAATAACGAAACTAAACAACTTATGTATGACTTCCTTCCTTCCTTCCTTCCTTCCTTCCTTCCTTCCTTCCTCCCTCCCTCTCTTCCTTCCTTCCTTCTGTCTGTTTGTTTCTCCGTGTGTCCGTAAAGTGACCCAGGTATCCGGTAATAGTTCAGGTGTGTGTGTGAGGTGTTTACTAGAGCCGCTAAAACTCACCTTCTTCCGGCGACAGGTGTGTTAATGGACAGGTGAGGGAGGTTTCCAGGCTTCCGGGTTTATACGGGACCTTAAGTGGCTTCCTGTCGTGAATGGCGGGCAGGGGAGGGGGGGGGAGAGGTTTCAGGTCTAAGGTTTCCGGGTTTTACGAGGGTTTAGAATAGTTGGGTTTTTTTTGGTTCCATTGGGTTTCTAGGTTTCACTTACGAGACTCTAACGTTATATTGGGGTTTCTGGTAGGGTTCCAGAGCGTCTACTTTACCATAGGGTTTCCATGAGGGTTCCAGAGTTGCTACCATTCATAGAGCTCCCAGGCTTCACTGACGAGGTTCCTATAGGGCTTCCAGGAGGATTCTGGGGCGGGCCAGGAGGAGGGTTCCGGGGCAGGCCAGGAGGAGGGTTCCGGGGCAGGCCAGGAGGAGGTCCCTGGGCGGCCAGGAGGAGGGTTCAGTGGCCAGAGGGAGGGCCACAACTTAGGTAAATCGCTTTACCGATATGGCAGCCATTATGCTCGTTAGGGAGATAATGACCCCAGCACCACTCCACCGGGGTCTACCTGCTCTTCCGGGGTCTGCCTGGTCTACCGGGGTTCACCTGGTCTACTGGGGTCTGCCTGGTCTACTGGGGTCTGCCTGGTCTACTGGGTCTACCTGGTCTACTGGGGTCTGCCTGGTCTACCGGGGTCTGCCTGTCTACCGGGGTCTGCCTGGTCTACTGGGGTCTACCTGGTCTACAGTCTACCTGGTCTACTGGGGTCTGCCTGGTCTACCGGGGTCTGCCTGGTCTACCGGAGTCTGCCTGGTCTACCGGGGTCTGCCTGGTCTGCCTGGTCTACTGCCCGCTCTGGTCTACTGGGGTCTGCCTGGTCTACTGGGGTCTGCCTGGTCTACCGGGGTCTGCCTGGTCTACCGGGGTCTGCCTGGTCTACCGGGGTCTGCCTGGTCTGCCTGGTCTGGCCTGGTCTACTGGGGTCTGCCTGGTCTCACGGGGTCTGCCTGGTCTACCGGGGTCTGCCTGGTCTACCGGGCTGCCTGGTCTGCCTGGTCTGCCTGGTCTACTGGGGTCTGCCTGGTCTACCGGGGGTCTACCTGGTCTACCGTCCGCCTGGTCTGCCTGGTCTACTGGGGTTCGCCTGGTCTACCGGGGTCTACCTGGTCTACTGGGGTCTACCTGGTCTACCGGTTGTTCCCTTCACTATCAACATCTCGTTAGTTGTCTAAGTGTTGTGTTATTTACTTACAATAGCAATTTATAAGTTACTTAACAGACGATGTATCTTATAAGTTACTTAACAGACGATGTATCTTATAAGTTACTTAACACAGACGATGTATCTTATAAGTTACTTAACACAGACGATGTATCTTATAAGTTACTTAACACAGACGATGTATCTTATAAGTTACTTAACACAGACGATGTATCTTATAAGTTACTTAACAGACGATGTATCTTATAAGTTACTTAACACAGATGATGTATCTTATAAGTTACTTAACACAGACGATGAATCTTATAAGTTACTTAACACAGACGATGTATCTTATAAGTTACTTAACACAGACGATGTATCTTATAAGTTACTTAACACAGACGATGTATCATATGTTACTTAACAGACGATGTATCTTATAGTTACTTAACACAGACGATGTATCTTATAAGTTACTTAACACAGACGATGTATCTTATAAGTTACTTAACACAGACGATGTATCTTAAAGTTACTTAACACAGACGATGTATCTTATGTTACTTAACACAGACGATGTATCATATGTTACTTAACAGACGATGTATCTTATAAGTTACTTAACAAGACGATGTATCTTATAAGTTACTTAACAGACGATGTATCTTATAAGTTACTTAACACAGACGATGTATCATATAAGTACTTAACACAGACGATGTATCTTATAGTTACTTAACACAGACGATGTATCTTATAAGTTACTTAACAGACGATGTATCTTATAAGTTACTTAACACAGACGATGTATCTTATAGGTTACTTAACACAGACGATGTATCTTATAAGTTACTTAACACAGACGATGTATCTTATAAGTTACTTAACACAGACGATGTATCTTATAAGTTACTTAACACAGACGATGTATCTTATAAGTTATTTAACACAGACGATGTATCATATAGTTACTTAACACAGACGATGTATCTTATAAGTTACTTAACACAGACGATGTATCTTATAAGTTACTTAACACAGACGATGTATCTTATAAGTTACTTAACAAGACGATGTATCTTATAAGTTACTTAACACAGACGATGTATCTTATAAGTTACTTAACACAGGCGATGTATCTTATAAGTTACTTAACACAGACGATGTATCATATAAGTTACTTAACAAGACGATGTATCTTATAAGTTACTTAACACAGACGATGTATCTTATAAGTTATTTAACACAGACGATGTATCATATAAGTTACTTAACACAGACGATGTATCTTATAAGTTACTTAACACAGACGATGTATCTTATAAGTTACTTAACACAGACGATGTATCTTATAAGTTACTTAACACAGACGATGTATCTTATAGTTACTTAACACAGACGATGTATCTTATAAGTTACTTAACACAGGCGATGTATCTTATAAGTATTTAACACAGACGATGTATCATATAAGTTACTTAACACAGACGATGTATCTTATAAGTTACTTAACACAGACGATGTATCTTATAAGTTATTTAACACAGACGATGTATCATATAAGTTACTTAACACAGACGATGTATCTTATAAGTTACTTAACACAGACGATGTATCTTATAAGTTACTTAACACAGACGATGTATCTTATAAGTTACTTAACACAGACGATGTATCATATAAGTTACTTAACACAGACGATGTATCTTGGGTGAGAGGTTCATCCGGCATCATGACACTTATAAAGTGAGTTTCTTTACTTATCTTCTTCTCCTCTGCTTCATCACGTACTTGGTAATTACTTAGTGAAGCTACTTAAGAGAATACTTATCCTGTGAGCAAGCCAAGAGGGATGATGTACTGCTCCACACACACACACACACACACACACAGGTACAGGTACACACACAGGTACACACACAGGTACACACAGGTACACACACAGGTACACAGCTCGTGGTAATACCTGCTCAATAATTCACCCTTCACCTCACCGGATAATTGCCCCACAACAATAATTGAGGGAAGTGAGATGGAAGGAGAGGGTGGGAGGGAGGTGGGTGGGTGGGTGGGTGGGAGGGAGGTGGGAGAGGGGTGGGTGGAGGAGGTGGCGATTAGCGGCGATTCTCTATGAAATATTAATTGATTTGCACCGATAGTGATGATGATGATGACGTGAGGGGAGGCAGGGAGGAGGGGAGGGAGGCAGGGAGGAGAGGGAGGGAGGCAGGAGGGAGGGGAGGGGAGAGGGAAGGAGAGAGGATTTATGTGAGAGAGAGAGAGAGGAAGGGAGGTAGGGATTGGGGAGAGAGAGAGGAGGGAGGCACCATTTGTGGGAGAGGGAAGGAAGGAGGAGGAGGGAGGAGGCAGAATTTATGGAGGGAGTTTTTGATATGGGTGTAAACATGGGACAAAGGGGTAGGGGTATGGGAGGGTAAGGGGTTGGAGGGGGAGGGTCCTATGGAGCTAAGGGGAGGTTGGGAAATGGGGTTAAGGGGAGGAAAGGAGGAGTTCATGGAGCTAAGGGGAGGGTTGGGAAATGGGGTTAAGGGGGAGGAAAAGGGAGGGGGTCTATGGAGCTAAGGGCAAGGGTTGGTTGGGATTATACCAGGTGAGTGTATAATTGTGGGGTTACCTGAGTATAGCCAATTAGAGTCTATCTATATTGATAGTTTACCTGTGGTCCTGACTCCTGCAAGGGGGGGAGAAAGGGAAGTAAAGGGAGGAAGGGGACAGGTGAGGGAGAAGATGAGGGGGAATGAGGAGGGATAAGGGAGGGGGGAGGAGGAGCTAGAGATGGACAGGTAAGGAGAGATGGAGGAGAGATGGGAGGAGACACACAAGAGGGGAGAGATGGGAGGGAGATAGTATATATAATTGCTGTACAGGATAGATTTTCCGGATTGTGGGAAAGTGAGGTTGTTTAGTGGCTGTTGTTGTTGTTGTTGTTGTTGTTGTTATTAGCTGTTGTTTGTTATTATTAGCTGTTGTTGTTGTTATTATTATCATTATTATTATTAGCTGTTGTTATTTTTATTATTTTGATTAGTATTAATGTTATTATTATTATTATTATTATTATTATTATTATTATTATTATTATTATTATATTATTATTATTATTATTATTACTATTACTATTACTATACACCAGTAAAGTGTACTGTAGTGTGTATATAACTTGTGTACTTTCACTAATACAAGGATTAAATAAATACATTGTGTATACGAGGTCTTACTGCACACACACACACACACATACACCTGCAACTCTTATATATAAAAGTTAGTTATCTGATTTATATGACATTTATAAGTAGATTTACACTAATGTACAGTTAAAATTGATTTAAACATGGACAGTAAGTCAGCGTTTTACACCTTTGTATCAGGTCAATGTGTGTGTGAGTGTGTGTGTGTGAGTGTGTGTGTGTGTGTGTGTGTGTGTGTGGTGTGTGTGTGTGTGTGTGTGTGTGTGGGTGTGTGTGTGTGTGTGTGTTTGTGTGTGTGTGTGTGTGTGTCTGTGTGTCTGTGTCTGTGTGTGTGTGTGTGTGTGTGTGTGTGTGTGTGTGTGTGTACAGATATTCCTCTCCTTGAAGGTGTCCTCAGACGCGTGTGTGCGTGTTTGTGTACTTTCATGTGTATAAGTATATACTCGTGTGTACGTCTGTGTTTGCATACATATGTAGGTGTGTGTACAGTCCAAACAGAAGGTGTGAGAGAGGTTGTCAGCATGAGGTCAGCTGGGGGAGGGGGGCAATCTACCTTGTGATGACGTTAACATAACTAGTCACGTGAGACTTTCCTTCGTCACGCACACACGCACACGCACACACACCTATACACACATACATGCTTTCTCTTTTTCTTATTTCTTTATTTTCTCTGTTTTCTCTGTTTGTGTGTGTGTGTGTGTGTGTTTGTGTGTGTGTGTGTGTGTGTGTGTGTGTGTGTGTGGTGTGTGTGTGAGGGTCATGCTACAACTAGGCCATCACCGGACCTTCTCCCCTCGGATGTCTTACACACAAACTTTACATCGTCCCTGGTGTCAAAATATGCAAATTACTCACCTAATTTGCATATGGTTTCCCATTTTGTATTGATATAAACAGTCTGGTTCTTTCAGTGTTTGTTTGTTTCTCATTTTGTCTCCCCCTCACTCTTATTTCCTCCTCTCACTCTTACTTTCTTCTTTCACTCTCATTTCACTTCTACCCTCACTCTTACATCACCTCTTTCTCACTTTCTTCTTTCACTCTCATTTCACTTCTCCCTCACTCTTACTTCACCTCTTTCTTACTTTTTCTTCTTTCACTCATTTCACTTCCTCTCCTCTTACTTCACCCTTTCTTTTCTTTCTTCTTTCCTCTCATTTCACTTCTCCCTCCTCTTACTTCACCTCTTTCTTTTTCTTTCTTCCTCACTCTCATTTCACTTCTCCCTCACTCTTACTTCACCTCTCCACCACTCTCTCTTTTACTTTCTCTCACTCAGTTTTCTATCGTCTCTACTCACTGGGGGTGTGAGAGAGTGAGTGAAGAGAGTCACTTTGGATGGTAAGTGTGCAAGACTGAAGTAAGATTAATGGGTCATCCCCAGGTAGTGGCAGACATGCAACCTGTGGGGAGTTGAGGGAGACAGGGGTGAGGAGAGGAGATGGGGAGGGAGACGGGGTGAGGGAGAGTGTGTTGGGGTGAGGAAGATGGGGGGAGGAGAGGTGAGGGGAAATGTGGGGTGAGATGGGAGGAGAGGGAGACAGGGGTGAGGGACAGTGTGTGTTGGGGTGAGGAAGATGGGGAGGAGACAGGGGTGAGGGAGAGGGTGTGTTGGGGTGAGAAGATGGGAGAGAAGTGGGAGGAGAGGCAGGTGGTGGGGAAAGGGGTAATGAAATAGGGATGGGGAGAGTGATGAAGCGAGGGGAAGGGGAAAGGGGAAGAGTAATGGGGAGAGAGAGAGTAACAATAGGTCAAGATATTAAACACACCTGTACCTAATTAACAAACATCAAAATAACAAATATAACAATAACTACCAACTAAACATTTCAATAACATTTAGAGTTTGTGATGGAGAAAACGTCAGGCCGTCGGTATAACTGGGTCGTTAACTAGGT
>NW_024714252.1:27500-29892 GCF_018991925.1 Homarus americanus
AGGGGGTTAAGGGGGGGTAAGGTAAGAAGGAGGAAGTGATAGTTTAGGGGGGGGGGTAGGGTAAGGGAAAGGAGGGGGGAAGGATAGGTAGGGGTTAAGGGGAGGGGTAAGGGTGGGAAGGAGGGTAAGGAGGAAGTTTAGGGGAGGGGTAGGGGAGGGGGGGCAAAGTCATGGTCACACGTCGTAGGGCAAATCAGTGTCATGGTATTAATAGTTTACCTTTGACTGTGGTTAATAGAGAGAGAGAGAGAGAGAGAGAGAGAGAGAGAGAGAGAGAGAGAGAGAGAGAGACATAATGCATGATAGAAAGGTGTAGCTAGTATTTGGGATAGACAGATAGAGTAGGCAGATACAGATATAGATAGATAGATAGATAGATAGAAACACTGAGATAGAGAGGATAACACACACACACACACACACACACACAACACACACACACACACACACACACACACACACACACACACACACGCACGCACGCACACGCACGCACACACACGCACGCACGCACACACACACACACACACACACACACACACACACACACACACACACACGCACGCACACAGCACACACACGCACGCACACACACACACACACACACACACACACACAATAACACACAATAACAATAACAATATCAAGGACACACACACACACACACGCACACGCACGCACGCACGCACACACACACACACACACACACACACACACACACACACACACACACACACGCACGCACGCACGCACACACGCACGCACGCACACACACACACACACACACACACACACACACAATAATACAATGACAATATCGAATAATGCTATGGTGACTGCTAAGAGGCTCAGATATAATATAGTTAACCTGGAGAAGGTGTACCTGCACGCGGTCTCAGGCCTGGCTCGGCACTGGCTCCTGTACCTGGCCTGCACTCCTGGCTCGGCCTGGCCCCTGTACCTGGCTCGGTACCTGGCCCTGTACCCGTACCTGGCCCCTGTACCTGGCTCGGCACCTGGGTTCTGCACCTGTACCTGGCGCTGTACCTGTACCCGGCGCTGTACCCGTACCTGGTCTCTGCAATTGTACCCGGTTCGGCACTGGTCCACCCATTCGGCACTCCGGGTCCTGCACCCGTACCTGGCCCTGCACCCGGCTCGGCACCCGGCCCCTGTACCTGTGGCCTGGCGCTGCACCTGGTGACCTGGCCCTGTACCTGGGTACCTGGCCCTGTATCTGTACCTGGGTCTCTGGTACCTGTACTCCGGTTCTGTACCTGGCGCTGTACCTACCTGGCTCCCTGTACCTGGTCTCATACCTGGCTCCCCAGAACCCGGGTCTCTGTACCTGTACCTGGCTCCTGTACTCCGGCCCTGTACCCACCTGGCCCCACTCACCTGGGTCTCTGTGGTACCCGGGTCTCTGCACCTGTACCTGGCGCTGTACCTGTGGCCTGGCCCTGTACCTGTACCTGGAGGCTGCACCTGTATTCCTGGTCTGTACCTGTACCCTGGCCCTGTACCGGGCTCCCTGTACCCGTATCTGGCCCTGGTACCCGTATCTGGCCCTGCACCTGGCCCTGTACCCGGTCTCTGTACCTGGCTCCCTGTACCTGTACCTGGCTCCCTGTACCTGTATTCTGTCTCTGTACTCCGGCCCTGTACCTGTACCTGCACCTGGCCCTGTACCCGTACCTGGCCCTGTACCTGGCTCCCTGGTACCTGGCGCTGTACTGGCTCTGTACCCGGTCTCTGCACCTGGCCCAGCACCGGCCCTGTACCTGTACCCGGCCCTGTACCCGGCTCCCCACCTGGCTCCCTGTACTCTGTGGCCTGCTCCTGGTACTCGGTCTCTGTGGCTCTCCGTACCCGGTTCTGTACCCGGTTCCCGTACCTGTACCCGGCGCTGTACCCGTACCTGGCCCTGTACCCATCTATTCTTACCGGCTCCGCACCTGGGTACCTCCATGCTGCATCTGCACCCGGCCCCACCTGGTACCCGGTCTCTGCACCCGTCCTGCACCTGGTACCCGGTCCCAGTACCCGGTCTCTGGTATCTACCCGGCCCTGCACTGGTACCTGGTTCCACCGGCCCCACCTGTACCTGGCCCACCCGGTCTCTGGTACCTGGTCTGTACCTGTACCTGGCCCTGTACTCCGTCTCTGCATCTGCACCCGGTCTCTGCACTGTACTCGGGTCTCTGTACCCGTACCGGTCTCTGTACCCGTACCTGGCTCCCTGTACCTGTACCTGGCCCTGTACTGGCTCCCTGCACTCCGTACCCGGCCCTGGTACCCGTACCTCCGGCCCTACCTGCGCCCCAAGCTGCACCCGTACCCGGCCCTGTACCCGTACCTCTAGCAATACGTAACCGAAACGAAGCAATACCGA
>NW_024714253.1:0-16051 GCF_018991925.1 Homarus americanus
GACAGCACTAGGATCCCGCTTCCTCTATCAAGGAATAAATATTGAAATTGAATTGAATTGAAATTGTTACCTGTTATAATACACAGTGCTTGGCTATATTGGTGTGTGTGTGTGTGTGTGTGTGTGTGTGTGTGTGTGTGTGTGTGTGTGTGTGTGTGTGTGTGTGTGTGTGTGGGTGTGTGTGTGTGTGTGTGTGTGTGGTCGGCTACTGTAAAATGTCTCCATTAACTATTGTGGACCTGATGTGTTTCACCAGTTGCCGCTGATAGTTTTCAAAGCCATAAGTTGATCAATGTTTTTATACACACTAACACAAGATAAAAAAAGGAGTCGCCCTACAAACATAAATAAAAAGGTCCCGCGCTCTCGTCAGGCTCGACCGCTCTCACCCAAACCGAGACAGGCAATTGTCCACTGACCCACCACGTTTGATTATAATATGAATTAGCATTTATAATTATTTTTTATTTCATTATAATTGACCCCAAAACATATAGTGGTACTCAACTGTGTTTTATCAGCAAGTAGAAGAGAAGAATCAAGAGAAAGACTACATGGACTCCTCTTGGAGATATAATTACTTCATGAAAAAACTACTTTCATAATTAATGAAATCACAATTAATTTGAAATCTCATTAATCTCCTCAACCAAAATAGACAAAACTTAATTATCTATTAGTGGTGGATGGAAGGAGACAGGGGTGGTAGTGGTGGAGGGAGGGAGACAGGGGTGGTAGTGGTGGAGGGAGGGAGACAGGGGTGGTAGTGGTGGAGGGAGGAGACAGGGGTGAGTAGTGGTGGAGAGAGGAGACAGGGTGGTGAGTGGTGGAGGAGGAGGAGAACAAGGTTGGCAATGTGATGGCTGGAGAGGGAACAAGGGGTGGTAGTGAGCTGGAGGGAGGGAACAGGGGGTGGCAGTGAAGTGGTGGAAGGGAGGGAGACAGGGGTGAAGCGAAGTGGTGGAGGAGGGAGACAGAGGTGGTAATGGTGAAGGGAGGGAGACAGGGGTTGCTGTGTGGTGGAGGGAGGGAGACAGGGGTGAGGCGTGGTGGAGGGGAGGGAGACAGGGGTGGTGTGAAGTGGTGGAGGGGAGACAAGGGTTAGTAGTGGTGGAGGGGAGGGAGACAGGGGTGAAACCCCGAAACAGTGGTGGAGGGAGAGGGGGAGACAGGGGTGAGTAGTGGTGGAGGGGAGGAGGGAGACAAATTGGTTGTGGTGGAGGAGGAGAACAGAGATAGTAGTGGTGGAGGGAGGGAGACAGGTTAGGCGGAAGGTGGTGGAGGGAGGAGAGCAGGGGAATTAGTGAAGTGGTGGAGGGAGGGTTACAGGGGTGGTAGTGGTGAAGGGAGGGAGACAGGGGTGGTAGTGGTGGAGGGAGGGAGACAGGGGTGGTAGTGGTGAAGGGAGGGTTACAGGGGTGGTAGTGGTGAAGGGAGGGAGACAGGGGTGGTAGTGGTGGAGGGAGGGAGACGGGTGGTAGTGGTGGAGGGAGAGAATCGTAGCGGGTGTCCATTATGCTGCTCACGCCCACTACGTGTACAGTGTCAACACCATCGACAACATACCATTATGTTTTGTTTTCACATAGACCACTCAGCAATACACTTAATCCCCCAAAATTTTAAGGGCAGCTTCACACGAGCACCTTACCTGAACTGGTCACTTTTCAAACTGAGAAGCAAATCTGGGACTACAATTCCGGCCAGCTACGCCCAAAGCGGTCACGGGAGGCTAGACGAATTTCTGCATTACACAAATGTAGACTTTGAAGAGGGATCTCGGTGACCCTATTACTGTGACATCTACAGCTGTAATTTTGAGCTGTATGAAGTGATGGCAAGAAATAATGTGTTCGTTGACACGTCCATGGCTTGCTAGAAGGTGGAATACGAGTTTGTACTAACAAAATGTAAATATTGCTGTCAAATCATTACTAGCGCACAATTATTATGCATTCACAAATTATTTTACGTATAGTACAGACTCCCAAAAAGGTATTTTAACCCCCGGGGTCGTTGTGGTTCATGGTTTTGCGAGCAGTGTTCATCCACTAGTTTCGGAACGATTGGTACAGTCGACCACAGATATACACAATTACCTACAATGTGGTTTAAATTATCTTGTAATACTTTCATGTAGAGAACTACCATAATTTCAAAATGACCAGAAATTTTACTTTTATTCCTGCCGATATTTCATAAATAAAAGTTTTGTATATTTAAAAATACTGGTATGGGGAGCTGGAATGGCCACTATATCAAAGCATTTCGTCCAGATTTCAAATTGTAAAGAAAGAAAAAGTAATTATACTTTTTAGGGGGACTGTACCCTATATTTGGTGAAATAATCAAAAATTTTCATAAGGATATAAAAATACGACAAATAACCGTACCATTAGACACAGGAGTGATGCTGAGATCAAAGTGAGACAAGCGATTAAAAACCAGCAATACTGGCTGGAATCTCCTGATCTATTGCCGGAGTTGCTTGCCTTTTTAAAACAAAATGCAGTTTAATGTGTTTGTGTGATGCCGCTCTGATGGTATTGTACTACACTACACAAACATCATACGAGTCTTTTAACGTATTCAATCAAAATAAGCCTCCTAAGAGTAAAGGACCTTGAAATAGTTGGGGAAAAATACAAAACTAATAAGTACAATATTGAAAGATAATAATCTCTTCATCAGATAATGCAAAGCTGCTGCTAATAATAATAATAATAATAATAATAATGGAAAAGAAGAAAAAGAATAAGAAAACGAAAAGTAGCAGTAATTAAAAAATCATTATCAATTAGAATTAATTGCCTCAATACCAACACAAAGTAAATTCATAAAAAACTGAGACGGGTATAACGGGCCAAGTATAAGGGGGCCAAGTTACAGCATAAGGGGTCCAAGTTACAGTATAAAGGGGCCAAGTTACAGCACCAGATAAAGTATAAGGGAACCAAGTCATAGAAGCAGAAAAATAAAGTCACCGCTAGCTAAAAAAAATCCATCAGATTTATTACATTACGTTACGTTACTTAATATCTTGTAGTAATTAAGGAAGTGGGTAAAATAAAATCAAACTGGATATATTTACCCTTAGTGTCATTCCTATCTATCTTAAGGTTGTAGAGTCAGGGTCAAAGGCCCTGTCGCCTCCCATACTGTTCCACGAGCCCCGAGATTCAGAGTCGTGAGTCTGAAGCATTATTCGTCGACCAGAATAATGCATCAGTGTCTATTGCTTCGGATTCACGAGTCTGGATCTCGGAGTTTGTGAAGCAGCAGGAGAGGAGACAGGACTTTTGATCGCGACTTTACTCTATTGAGGTCATATAATATACGAAAAGAGTATATCCAATAATTCTTTTAATCAGACTTGTGTATATATTTTATTAATGGTTTATATTAATTGTACTATACATAATTACACAGCCATTTAATTGCAATAGTTTTTGTTGACTGGTAAAAGATGTTTGATCTACACTAAATGGAAAGGAAGAAGTAGATGATAAAAAGCAAGATTAAGAAGAAAATAGAATGAAAGAAGGGCACGAAAGGGAGAAGAAGAAAGATCAGGAAGAAGATAGAATGAAATAATGACAAGAAGTAGAGAGAAAGAGAGATGAAACAGGAAATACAAAGAAAATAGACTAAAAGTAGCATCAAGAATAAAGAGATTAAAGGAAGGAACTACCAAGAATTAATGTGAGATAAGAGAAGTTCAAAAGCGAAAGAAATAAAGAAAAGTTAGAATATCCAAGAAATACAAACAAAACAAAGATAGGAGGAGGGAAGGATAAGAAGAATGAAATAAAAGTAACAGGAGAAGAATGAAGATGAATTAGTCAGCTTGAATGAAAGATCTAGAATTAATACGCATGAGAAGAAAAAATAGCAATAAAGAAGCAAACCAAAGATAGCTGCGAAGAAGAAAAACACGAGAAGAAAGAAAAAAAGGTTAAGGCTCCTAGATAAGACAAAATAGGAGGAGAGAAATGAAGAAAATTTAAAATATAAGAAAAATAAGTAAAACTACCAAGAAAGACCCAGGAAAATAAAACAATATAAATACAAAAGAAAATAATGTAGATCCAATAAGAAAATAAATAAATAATAATAAAGAAAACCCAAGGAGCAAAAAGAAAAAAAAAATCCAGAGAAAAAGAAGAAAAAGGAAGCCAAAAGAAGGAAGAAAGAAAGATGAAAAACAACAAGAAGAAAACGCAACACGAGGATAAATTGTTTCCAGGCCAACTAACCTAAGGAAACCAACCAGAGAATCAAAATAGACCTGGATACTGGAGACTTAAAGCTCAGGGAAACCAACTGCTTTTATATCGCTTTCAACTTGTCTTTTCTTGAGAGTCACTTGATCGAATTCCAAGTCAGTAATGCTCTTTCAGGTAGTTGGTTAGTAATTTAATGAAGGAGGTGGTTCGTAGTAACAAATAATTAGATATTCCGTAGTTATTTAAAAAGATGATTAGGAGTAAGTTAAGAAGTTATTAGCCGTAGCCTTCAGGTAATTTTGTAGTAACCAGTAAGTGCTTCGTAGTAACCTGAGGGTACTGTAATATCAACAACCAAGACGTAGTTTTGTAGTTACTTGGATATATTTCTATAGTTACTTGGAATAATGTTTTAGCTAGTTTCTTATGGGGGAATATACGTATCTCGGCTATTGCTCCCTTCTTGCTGATCTATGACCCTTAATCTGGTGGCCAAGATCTCGTACTTCAGTCGGTAAAAGAGAGAAGATAATTTGTGTAATAGTATGTGTTGTTGATATTATATTCCAGAGTTTGTTGTTCTCTATTTCCATATTAAGTGATGTATATACTGTAATTATATAAGTGTAGGTTGCATCTCACTTACATTGCTTTAAATAAGTGTTAATGAGTGGTGTGTGTGTGTGTGTGTGTGTGTGTGTGTGTGTGTGTGTGTGTGTGTGTGTGTGTGTGTGTGTGTGTGTGTGTGTGTGTGTGTGTGTGTGTGTGTGTGTGTGTGTTTAGTTTACACGGTACAGGAATTATGCAAAACAGATGTTCACACCTAACTTTATAAACAATAGGCTCTGTCTTTTTTCCAGTTGTATTTTCATTCTTTCACCAAAAAAAAAATTGTCCCTTTAAGTGGCTAATGACCGTCGTCAGGCAACACAACTTAAGTGGATGTTTATAGTACCATTTTGGTCTTTATTCTCGCCAACTGTATGTATTCAAGGTGCGAGGAGAGGTAATTAGCAGTTAGTTGATGGCAGTAATTAAGGCAGAGTGTAAGTAGTAGGAAATTCCTATAATTACTTGGATGCTGTCGACAGGAAGAGGAGGAGGAGGAGGAGGAGGAGGAGGAGGAGGAGGAGAGGGAGGAGGAGGAAAGTAGTGGTGGTGGTAGGGTATGAAGATAATGATAAAACCTCTTTACTCTTTTGATGTCCAAGAAGTAATGACAGGACAAACGTGAGTAACTGAGTGAGAGGATGAACTTTGTGAGCAGATAAATGGTAAAAATATTATCATGATAAACGTGAACATAGATACAACTAGCAGAGGGTAATAACTGATGGTCAGTTGCCTCAAAGAATTTGTTTACCTATCTCTTGTGATGACGTTTACCTATAGTACATGTGGCATCGTCGCAATACTAGAGTAAACTTATGAATGAATCCGTAGTAGTCTTTTAACGATGGAGCTGATTGGTGGAAAAGATTACTAGACAATTTCACTTGCCAATAAGGCTAAATAGATGTTGGTATATAAACCCGATGTAAACAATACACACTTAGATGTTTCAAATAATGAATAATACCAATATGAGTCATTAGGCTTTAAAAATAAAACGTATACTTGATAATTTGTATAACTCATGACGCTTCTTCACACAGGGACACTGGCGCCTTGGTAAATCACACAATGGATCAAAGCAAACCTTCAGAATTCATAATATGTGGAGATTGATTCATGTCACAAACGTATTTTAATAATAAAAAGTAATGCTACAGCGAAAGGAATAATATATTATAGAAATATGAATAAAAGGATATACGGGTCAGGGGAGACTTAACATAGTCATGAGTTCAGTTGGGTCAGCCTCCCCACACCGGTAGACCCCCCCCCCCACTCACACAAACTTCATAAAATGTCTTACCTGTTGGTTGTCTCATAGGTGATAGGTTTCGTGGGAATTAAATTATTTGTTTCCATCAATTTCAAGTGTTGTAAAATCATGACTAAGAACGTTTATGAATCTGTTATCACTGTAAATCTGGTAATTGGTTTAAATAATTGACAAAAGTCTACATAAATCATGTCCTAATATTTGTAAGCCCACTCTTTAAATCAGTACACAGATGTTCTATTACCGTTGATATCTAATAATCCTTTATAATTATCTTATGTGTACATATTTACTTTTATTATACAGTCTAAGATAAATTAAATATCAATAAACAATAATTAATGATTTAACCTCTTAGGAGGCAGAGACCTTTTTAAACTAAGTAAAAACGTTTGGCGTTAACCAGTATAAACCGTCTAAAGCTTAAGTGTAAAAACACGTGAGAAGGAAGTGATAAATTAAGCTTCGTTGCCGTTTATTTAGATAATTCGGGTAATGCAAGTTAAATAATTAATATATGCAAATAGCCCACAGTTTATAAATACTACAGTCTGCATGTTGACAGAGGCTAGTACAATAGATCGTATCTGTGTGTTGATGTTTAAAGGTGTAGTGATGTGTGGGGAGTGATGTATAGGGATGTGGGGGTGTTGGTTGGTGATGTGTAGGGGTGTGGGGAAGTGATGTATAGGGATGTGGGGGTGTTGGTTGGTGATGTGTAGGGGTGTGGGGAAGTGATGTATAGGGATGTGGGGGTGTTGGTTGGTGATGTGTAGGGGTGTAGGGAAGTGATGTATAGGGATGTGGGGACGTTGGTTGGTAGGGGAGGTGTGAGGAGGGTGTATGAGGACGAGGGCCAGGAAGGACGTGTTGTTGAGGGTGAAGTAACTTGTGTGGAGTGACGAGGATAAACAAGATGGGGGTTTGGACCCTTGTTACGACAGTGAGCGTAAATTAATAACAATAAAGTGAAAGGAGAAGCTGTGATTTCTTTAATTATGAAAGTAGTTTTTTCATGAAGTAATTATATCTCCAAGAGGAGTCCATGTTGTCTTTCTCTTGATTCTTCTCTTCTACTTGCTGATAAAACACAGTTGAGTACCACTATATGTTTTGGGGTCAATTATAATGAAATAAAAAAAATAATTATAAATGCTAATTCATATTATAATCAAACGTGGTGGGTCAGTGGACAATTGCCTGTCTCGGTTTGGGTGAGAGCGGTCAGGCACAAGCGAAGCACCCAGTGTTAATGATCAACCTTTGAAAACTATCAGCGGCAACTGGTGAAACACATCAGGTCCACAATAGTTAATGGAGACATTTTACAGTAGCCGACCACACACACACACACACACACACACACACACACACACACACACACACCAATATAGCCAAGCACTGTGTACTATAACAGGTAACAATTTCAATTCAATTCAATTTCAATATTTATTCCTTGATAGAGGAAGCGGGATCCTAGTGCTGTCACTAGGTACCCCTGAACTGGCCTTTTAACCGTTGATTCCTTCTGGGTTAATGAGGCAGGAACATGTAAATTATATAGGGTTTTAGTAGCGAAACACAATTGTCTGTTATCTATTTATTGAGGAACTATCTCATATACAGTTCCAAGTGTATATCACCGTAACTTAGTCACTGTAGCTATGAGTGTTAAGATGAGGACGGAGGCTATATTAAATAGCTCTTTTAAATACGTCCGTTTGGTGTGAGGTGTTGAGTGACAATCCACTTGTTTTTAATTGCTGATCTTAAGAGTCTTAGGGGCCGCGCCTCAAGGAACTTACCCATCACGTGATGTGACCATGTCACCTCATAGCCAGTGGAAAATTACAGGGGATAATATGATTATATAAACCCAATGTACTGCGGCGACTAGAGGAGGGGGGTTGTTAGAGTGCAAGTGGGAGGGGGAGGGAGAGAAATAGTGAGAGAGGAAGGGAGAAATGAGATGTTTTCCGAGGTATTATTTTTAAATAATTCTTAAAGTGCACTGAATTAAACGTATTTTTTTATAGGTAATATGAATAAAATCGAACGACGCATTAAAGTGTAAACCTTCCACATATATTCCTAATAATCCCAACATCCCACATCGGGTGAGAAGAAGCCACGCGTAAGGAGAGTAGTTTGCCGGGTTTAAAGTGCAGCTTGGGTAATTAGCGGTAGCTATTTGGTCATTTGGACACGTGATCATCGAGACCATGACGCGACGCTGGACTGGTGGTCAGTCCCCCACCTGACTCTGATGATGGTGTACGTGTCTGTGTTCATCCAGGAGAGAGATTTTATTTGTCTTGTTAAGTGTTTATTGAGACTGAATTGTTCATCGTGACTACGTATAAACTCAAGTGTTGAACAGTGTTAAAGTGAAGCGTCAACTTGTTCGTGTGATGGAAGAATCCTGGATGGTTACGTAACATCCGCCAACATGGTAGGGCTCAAGTTTTTTGTTATTCCTGTACAATGTGGCTCACTTTTTAATACAAGTAAATAAGGTGAAGCCTCGACAATAAACTATGGAAGTGAATTAGAGTGACAAGCAAACTCTTGACTTATTAAAGGCAAGCGTCGAGCAGCAACAAAGAAACAAAGTAATGTTTCCTGTGTTTTAATAATAAGGTCACACGGTCCAGGTAATATCACCTTAAGTTTGACGGTTGTGTTGTGTAAACAGTGTAAAGTTGTCGACGTGAAGGCGAGAGTGAATGGCTGATCTCATTAACTATTTATGCTATAGATAACCTGCCCTGTCATCCAGCCAAGTCTAACCTGACTCCTTGTACAGTTTCGTGACTTCCAAAATTAAACTACTATCCCCTCCCCTGGTACCGCGCGAAGCCCGTAAGGACGCGGTGGCTGGGGGGTGGGGGGGGGGAGGTACTTGGTGGTTGTACGTTTTTTTTTTTTTATTCGTTGTGGGGCAACTAAAGATGGAGTTCGGACACATCAGTAACCAAGTGTTTAAGCAAAGATGTTTTGATGGATAAAATTTCACTTGTTACCATTATACGAAATCGAAGTTGAAACTGTTTTTTCCGATGCATTGAATTGCATTATTTTAGGTTTGGTTTTGTAGGGGAGGTTGCTTAGTGTTATTTGTTATGAGCAGTTCGTAGGAACGTTCACTGGGCAGGTTGCTAGGTGTTAGGATCCCTTCGCTGGCGAGCGTGTCAACAGTTTAATCCCAAACATGAGAACGACGTCCGCATAGAATTTCCTCGTAAAAATACAATTGAAAAACAAAGTAGGAAAGTGCAATTTCTCCAAACTTTTATATTCGAAAGTTAAGAAACAAGGTTTCTTTTATATACATTGTAAACTATTACCATACTGTATTTTGCTCGTGGCGTGGCCTGAGGGGCAGTGTACGTTGAACGCACTGTACCGCGACTTATTATATGTTTGATCTGTGGTCTTAAATCTCCCTACCAAAAGCCTGTCGATTATTTTTTTTCAATTATTATATGCGGTTGTTACTCGGTCTTGTTGGATGAAATGACTTTAATGAAGTTTTACTTTCCTTGAGCCAAAGGTATCACTAGTAGTTTACTTACTAACCACAGGTAGTGTATATTTGAAGTTTCGTTAGAGAAAATGTACGTGTTGGTAACGGAAAAGACGAAGGAAGTGTTTTTGTTACCCCGAGAAGAATAGCAATCCGGTGCAGTCATGTTATACCTTTGTGTCATTGTTTTTCATTTGTTTTGGGTTTTTTAATACCAGACGCAGTACCCGAGTTGTACATAGATTGTAGTGGTCACCATAGGCACATAAAACCAATGATTTTTATCAGTCATTCTTTAGTTAACACAGAGTGGACAGAGCCTTGAAGCCCAGCAGAAACATGAGATTAAGATTACAATGTAAATAGAAAATCACAGAAATTAACGGTATTATTATTTTTGAGAGCGTGGTATTATGAAATGTATTAGAAACGTCTTTAATGTCATAGAGATAAAAGTCAGTATACTCTGTTGTTATTGCATGTATTTTATGCGTGTTAAGTTGTTCATAAGTGCACGTCTTCCCTGGCCGCCATGAGAGAATCAGACGTGTTTAGTAAATGAATTTTCAATTATTTCTGGAGGATTAGGTTAGCTCCTTCATTACCTCCAACAAACTGACAAGGAACATATTGTAATTGTATATGTATAGCAGGGAGAGATATTTTTTTTTTTTTTTACAAAGCTCAGTTGCTCGTGTTCCTGCTCAAGTGAAAGTTGCTCGTGTTCCTGCTAAAGTGAAACATAATGCAGAGATGACTCCTTGATTTCCTAGGCTCGTGACGCCAGGGGTTAGAGGCTCAGGTAACCTCAACCAATTTTCTACTTCGAAAAGTTATTTTGTCTGTTATTTCCCTGATGTGACTCATGCCGTTCCCTGCTCTCGCGTATGACAGTTTAAAAGAGGTAGTTGAGCGTAATGGCTGACTGGAACATAATTTCTACACCAGATTATTACAAAATTCAACATATGGGTTACACCAGTGGTGGGCAACCTGAGGTCCAGAAGACATAATTTAAGACCCTCGTCCACGCACATGAAACACCGCTCATCTGACCATTTATTGTATTTATGGCAATTGAGTATTTTTTTAAGTTAGTGGGTTTTATAGTAACATCATTTTATATAAATCACTGATAATTGTAATTGATTTAACTTGTCATAATATATTTAGGTTCTCATACAAAGTAAGTCTTATTTATCTTTTGATATGGCAACTCTTTATGGTCAACTCGGGTGTTGTGTTGTACGGCCGGTGGGAGGTAGTGCTTACTGCTCCTCCCTCCGTCTAATATGGGAGGCGGTGTATTAAACATGCCATTACTTGTTTCTTTTGCTCTTGTTATTTAAAGTTTATGGCAATTATGTTAATACATAAACATTTACTATTACTTATTATGAAACATTCGGCCTCTGTTAAATTATTTATGGTTATTCGTGGGGCCATATTTACTAAGACAATTGTAAATAGGCCATGTTGTTGGCTAATTGACAATAACCATCACTGAAGTATGGCTAACTTAACAGAAACGATCAAGTGCACTTCAAGTTTGTCAGTACTCGATGGCTGCTGAAACTAAAAATAATTCGGCGGCAGTTTATGCAACTCAACGAAGTGTGGAGGCCACGGCCTGTTTGCCTTTTCTTCCATAACTTAATGATTTCTCCACACTACTCCATCGGATTTAGATTCTAAGCATTGGAATCAAATTTAATCATATTAAGTTTTCATAAAAATGTAAAGGAACAAACGATTATCAAGTACATTTAGCCTATATTTTTTTCTCAAATACAAACACTTTTATACCAAAGTTTTCTCGGGTTTTCAGTTTTTTAAGATTCTTACCCCATGATTCCCCTGATATACTGTACTTCATGCCTTCCCCTTCTATCTTGTTGGAACAAGTTATGATTGTTGGATAATGGGCTAATTGCATTAAAATATTGCGCAAGCGAATCAGGTGTTCCAAAAATGCTGACAATTGGAAAATAGTCATATTTAGATACATTTAAATGCAATACATACGCAAATATTGTAAAAAGAAAAACTAGCATTGTTACGTGATAGTTAATAAAATAAGGAAAAACGCCATAAAATTTATCGAAATGGCACGAACATCATAAACCCAGACCAAGCTGTTTTAAAATTGACGCATTATAATATTTCGAGATTTGAGTTTTAGCCACTTTATTAGTCCTCCTTAGAAGGTAATAAAATCTTTAATCCTACAACAGAAACTCAGATATAGTCAAAATGGTGGGCAAGTAAACTCTTAGGGCTGAATCAACCAAGCATTGCGGATCTCTTGCTCTGTGATGTGACTATATATGTCTTGTATTTTTTTTAAATACGCCATGTAATTAATAACAAATTATTTATGAAATATTATTCGAGGGAGCTGGGACTACTTTATAGAGTTTTTGTCACTTATAATGGGAGGTGACAGCTGATGTTAGGGCAGAAAGTACAAACACCCTCACCAACAGACAATGATTGACTGACTGACGTGAAAATCCCTTAGTTTATCTTTTAAGTGTTTGGCTCGGTGGCGGTACATACATACATACTTACATATAAATAAGTACATACATACATACATACAATTAATTCGACAACTTGAGCATGTTATGCACCGATACTCAGGTAGTTGACGAACCGTACGGCACATACGAGGTGCTCAGGACTACACTGGGTAGATGTATAGTTTAGCTCCGCTTCGTTACTTCTTTGGTTTGTTGTAATTCATATGTAATGCTGTTAACGATACTGTTAATTGAACCAGTGCTGGAAACACCTTCTGTTACTTTTACCAGTGCTGGAAACATCTACTGTTACTTTTACCAGTGCTGGAAACATCTACTGTTACTTTTACCAGTGCTGGAAACACCTGTTACTTTTACCAGTGCTGGAAACATCTACTGTTACTTTTACCAGTGCTGGAAACACCTACTGTTACTTGTATCAGTTTTAGAAATATGTACTACAATTAATGAAATTAGTACTAATTTGGTCAATATTATTTTTGTTTTATGAGCCATTTTCTAGCTTCACATGGTAGGTAGACTCTGTGGTTCGAGGAGCAGACACATTACTCGAGTTAGTTCTTACTTTTGCTGTTGCTCTCACTACTACCAGAAACTCACTGACACATAACCCTACTTTAGGTGTAGTTGAGAACTAAATACACCTTACACCAACCGCTAACATTATCTTGTCAACTGTTTGTTGTATTCGGAGTGTTGTAGCCCACTTCACACTAGCACTTTTGTCCCACGCGGATAATTTCACGTATGTGAGTTCTTCTAGAAGGCATGTGTTCTTGTGTTTTTCTTGCTTCCGTTCGCCTGCATCTGCTCATGATGGAAAACTATTACAAGTTCAGTATCAAGATTGTTCGCCTGGAGTAATCTATTTGGCTATGGAGAATTCTAGACGCTTTGCGTGTTTTTGCTCGCCGCGTTTGTTTTCCCGCCCGTGGTCCTTGTGAACAATCCAATTGAATTACATTAATTTAAAAAACGCGAGTGAGGACGCGCGGGCAAAACACGTTCGTGTGCAGCGGCCTCCAAGGCAGATCCCATTGACATATAAAGGACCCAACTGGAAATAAGTATCCAATGGTTTTGTCCTCAATATTTTTGGTCAAATTGCCTAATTATCAATAATACTAATAATTATTATTATTAATTGATATATTCAATCAATTTGACCATGGACAGCTGTCAAAGCCACGAGAACCTTGTTTCCAGTAGTCATTATGCCAGCAGCATCTGGTGTTATTATTATTTTATAATTATTTGATAAACTTTTATTATTTTATATTATTATTTTGGTTACTGGAGGAATATCTGTGTAGAAAATTAAATGGAAAAATGTTATGATTGGCACCGAGGTGATCCTGGTTAATGTCCTCGTCTCGTCCAGAGACACGAACGCTCACTGACGTGGATCCCCTCTACTGTCACACCAAGGTAGTTACAATAAGGATCTTTACTTCGTTCACTGCATCGTGAACCGACAGCCTAAATTAACCTAATGTTCTGGGATTCCACTGAGAAGATTACTAAGGGTACGTACTTGCATACCAGACCAAGAGCCACTTAGTTCAAATAAGAGATGAAAATTAATTCGTAATATGTCGGGCGTATTTGGTTTAACTTACGGAAAATTACTATTCCCGAGTTAATTAGCAAGAGGATTTGGGGGAAAATATATGCTTACTGTACTTTCTTGTGTCACTATTGATAACCTAATAGTTTTATAGTGAATGAATTGTTCTTGGCGGTTTTCTTAAGCGTTTCTTTGGTAGCTGTTAATATACTTTAGGATGATATTGTGGAGACATTTTGAATGTATGTATGCTTTGATAGTCCTTATAGAACTTCATGAAATTAATTTACGTTTAGTGATCACTTGCCGAAGGACTGTATTGCCAGGTGTGGCCGTAGTTCAGCTGGTTATTGCCAGGTGTGGCCGTAGTTCAGCTGGTTGTGTATTGCCAGGTGTGGCCGTAGTTCAGCTGGTTGGTGTGGCCGTAGTTCAGCTGTTGTGTATTGCCAGGTGTGGCCGTAGTTCAGCTGGTTGTGTATTGCCAGGTGTGGCCGTAGTTCAGCTGGTTATTGCCAGTGGCCGTAGTAGTTCAGGCTGTTGTGGGTATTGCTGCAGGTACGTAACCAGCTGGTTGTGTATTGCCAGGTGTGGGCCGTGTCCAGTTGTTGTGTATTGCCAGGTGTACGTAGTTCAGCTTGGTTGTGTAGTATTGCCAGGTGTGGCCGTGTTCAGCTGGTTGTGTATTGCCAGTGTGGCTGTAGTTCAGCTGGTTGTGTATTGCCAGGTAAAATGTAGTTCAGTTGTTGTGTATTGCCAGGTGGCTGTAGTTCAGCTGGTTGTGTATTGCCAGGTGGCCGTAGTTCAGCTGGTTGTACACAGGTGTACGTGGTCTGGTTGTGTATTGCCAGTGTACGTAGTTCAGCTGGTTGTGTATTGCCAGGTAATGTAGTTCAGCTGGTTATTGCCAGGTGTGTAGTTCAGTTGTTGTGTAATACAGGTGTGGCCGTAGTTCAGTTGTTGTGTATTGCCAGGTGTGTGGCTGTGTAGTTCAGTTGTTGTGTATTGCTACAGGTGTGGGCTGTGTAGTTCAGTTGTTGGGGGTAGTGCCAGGTGTGGCCGTAGTTCAGCTGGTTATTGCCAGGTGTGGCCGTAGTTCAGCTGTTGTGTATTGCCAGGTGTGGCCGTAGTTCAGCTGGTTATTGCCAGGTGTGGCCGTAGTTCAGCTGTTGTGTATTGCCAGGTGTGGCCGTAGTTCAGCTGGTTATTGCCAGGTGTGGCCGTAGTTCAGCTGGTTATTGCCAGGTGTGGCCGTAGTTCAGCTGGTTATTGCCAGGTGTGGCCGTAGTTCAGCTGTTGTGTGATTTAGGAACAAATTTACTTTGGATGGAAATTTGTGACGTCGCTGTATAATGTTTTGTGGTCTGTTATGTTGTATTAGTATTTATAAATTTACATATTTGGTAAGATGTTTGTGAAATACTCATTATGTTATGTTTAATCTTACCTTTACACACGCAAACACACACACACACACTCACTCACTCACTCACTCACTTTTGACTTTTTGCTGTCTAATTACTGTTATCTTGTCCCTTTGCAGGTAAGTGAGACGCATCAATAACGTATCGAGGAAGACCCCAGTAACAGCGGTACGGTGAGGCCTAATGAAAGACGGTGTGTAGCAGCCAGTGGTGGGCGGGACACGGTGCCCTAGTTCATTATGGAAGTAAGCTAACTGCAGTGTAATAATCTCATCCCCCCCCCCCTCTCTCTCTCCTCTCTCTCTCTCTCTCTTCGTCGTAACTGTCTCCTTAAAACGTTCCCTCAGCCCTTAAGACTTGCACATAATCTTCTCAAGAACAAAATTTTATCCACCTCCCTCCAAAAAAAGATTCAAATAAAACCAGAAGACGACCACAAGGATCACGTCCAGAAGTAAAGTGGGACAAACTGGGACTGAGTTTTATAATTTTATTTTTCTCCTGTGTTTGCGAATTACTTTAGGAGGAGGAGGGGAAAATGTGTTAAGTTAGTGTGGCATAATTCATAGAAGCTTGAAGAGTTCTAGAGAGTCGTGGTGCATTCTCAATATGTTAAGAGGAAGCGGTGGAGGAGGTAATGATGTTAGGTATTTACAGTGTACGCCATGTTTTGTTTTTTTGTTTACTGTTTATATTAATTTGCTGCTTACGTTAGTGTTGCGGCTTGACGCTTGTGGCAATATTTACGTCATGTAAGAGTGAACAGGGAAGTACTTGATTCTCTCAGGTTTGTCGTCACACTGAGGTTGGTCTCGACAGTCATAATAGGGGCAGTCGATCAGTGTTGTTTACACGTACACCAACAAACCGGCATTATAAT
>NW_024714254.1:0-15764 GCF_018991925.1 Homarus americanus
GTATTAAGTGTAAACAGTAATAAGTTTTATCCTACGACGTCATCAACTGAACAAGGGACACGGAGCTAGAGCGTTTGAAATATCACATAGTCACAACTTTAAGTGCTGTAATGGACCAATTTTCACCCCCTGGTTTCTCTTATGCTGCTTGAGTTCATTATGGTATTTTTGTTTCTCTAATGGGTATTTCAGGCTTTTGGACCTTGTTTTTTTGGTATCGTTTGTGTTTTTGTTTTGGAATTATGTTGTTGTGAAAGTTGTTTATTAAGTGTTGTTTTTATTATTTGTTGTTGTTTTGAATTGTGAGTGAAATTGAGATTTTAAAAGTTTATAGGATAAAAGAATGGTGTCTATCTCATCCATCTGTCATCTCTGTCTGTCTGTCCCTGTCCCTGTCTGTCTGTCTGTTTGTCTCTGTTTGTCTCTCTCTTTCTTTCTTTTTCTCTCAGGGTTTCTGAAAAAACAGTTTATTGCAGAGAAAGAGAGAGAGAGAGAAACAATACCGCTGGGTCACCTAACCTTGGCACCACTTGCTTGAACAGGTTAATTACACGAAAGTCCAGGTATGTTACTGGATGACCCAGACCTTGTTCCTGGGATAATTACTTGCCAAGGTGAAATACCGCTGAGTCACCTAACCTTGTACCACTTGTGAACAGGTTAATTACACGAAGTCAGGTATGTTACTGGATGACCCAGACCTTGTTCCTGGGATAATTGCTTGCCAAGGTGAGAGAGAGAGAGTATAAACAAATACAAAAATAAGCAAAAAAATCAGAATAAAAAGCTAAACCAAGCAAACACGAAGTAAAAAAAATGTTTGGATTTCATTTTCTATACTAATTCCTTCGTTTTCCCTCATTCTACTTTATCATTATCATCAATATCATCCTCATCATATTCAGCATGTCTTCTTATATACGTTCTCAGTCACATGAGGATGATCAGTTGAACAACATATTGGTACTGACATGTATAGAGAGGAGAGAGGAGGAGGTGAAAGGTGGGTGAGAGGGAGAGGGAGAGGGAGAGGAGAGGGAGCGAGGAGGAGGTGAAAGGGAATTGGGTGAGAGGAGGGGAGGAGGGAAGGAGGAGGGTAGAGGGTGGGTGAGAGGGAGAGAGGGAGGGGAAGGAGGGAGGGAGGAGGGAGGTGAAAGGGGTGGGTGTGAGAGGGAGGGAGGGGGAGGGAAGGAGGGGAGAGGGAGGTGAAAGGGTGGGTGAGAGCAGGGAGGGAGAAGGAGAGAGAGAATAGAGGAGGGTAATTGGGAGGGTCATAAAAGGAGGTGGACCCGGAGAGGGGGAGTTGAAGGGATGCAAGGGAGAATTGAAAAGGGGGTGGGTGAGAGGAGGAGGGAGGGAAGATAAAGAGGAGAGAAGGAGTGAAAGCAGGAGAGGAATGAGGAATGGGGAGAAAGAAAAATGGTTAAGATATAAAATTAATTCAGATGATCAAATGTCTCTGTCTGTCTGTCTATCCTATTAATGTGTGTGTGTGTGCATGTGTGTGTGTGTGTGTATATGTCTATTTACGAGCTTGAGTTGTCGTGTTTTTGGCATTTGTTTAGTGACGTAAAGTGATTGGCTGTCGACATCCCCGGCGGCGAAGCAGAACGAGCTAATGAATAAACAACTGTTCCTTGAAGTATCATATCTCTCTGGAGTCTTCTTGGCTATTCAAAAGTCTTTTTGCTAAAGCTAGATTTTAATCACTTCCTCCACTGGCTGTTAAAATGCTCTCCTGGTCAATTATCTGCAGAGACCAATAATTGCTCTTAGTGGCTGTGAGTCTGTGTGTGTAGAGAGAGAGAGAGAGATGAACTAAAAAGAGAAACAAAAAGAAGGGTGATAGATAGGAAAAGAAGCTAGGTGAGAGACAATAAATGAACAGACTGTTGACTGACTAAAACCCCAGGCTGAAGCCCATTTATTATTATTTATTGAGCTTCAAAACTGAAGCAGACAGTGACAACTTTCTCTGGAGTGTCGTCCCACTCTAGAATTCTGACCATGTTTATTGGGTATTTGTTGCAGGTTAAATCCTCCTCTACTAAAATTGTTCTCCGGTATAAACACTGATCTTTTCAATACGTTAAATTGATGTGAATAGAACGGAATTCACAACTGAGTTTTAATTACAGGTAGATTCCATGGACTTGATAATACATAAACTTTATAAATGTTACGTAAAATCTATCAATCTATGTATGTTTTTTTAGTGTATGTGTGATAGGCTGTATGTATAGGCTGTATGAGTGTTTGTATTAAAGACTATGTTTATTATAGACTGTGTAAGGGCGTATAAGGGCGTATGTGGGTGGCAGTAGGCATCGTTGTGTATATATGCCAAGCTAAAAGGATATCTTTTTTCAGTATAGCTTAAGACTACCCCCACTCTTTCCCCCCCTCGTCCCCCTTCCCATACAGGTGTGAGCAGCTCTCTTAGCGTTACCTGTGTGCCTACCTGTGATGGGTTGTGGAGGTTGGTGTTAGGGAGAAGGGAAGAGTGATTGACGGTGTGTTGACGCTGATAAAATGACTCATTCATAGCCCCCACAAAAAAGTGTGTGTGAGAGAGAGAGAGAGAGAGAGAGAGAGAGAGTTATCAAAACGACATTTCTCTCTCTGATAATTTTATTTGATCTAGATATTCCCCCCCCCCCAAGAAAAAATCCTTACCACTTTTGTTTTTGGTGAGGACAGAGTAAAAGACGAAAGCACAAGAGACCGGAGGTAAAAGTCTCTGTCTGTCTGTCTGTCTGTCTGTCTGTCTCTGTCTCTCTCTCTATCGTTCAAATTTATGTCTTGAATTCATCTCAACCAAGTGACCTGTAAACGGCTCTTGACTATTTTTTCAAGATTGGAAGAAAAAGTAAATAAATAATAGAAAGATGAAGATAAATGGGATATAGATAGAGAATAATGTAAAGAATGGGGATGAGGAAGAAGAGGAGGAGAGGGGGAAGGAAGAGAAGGAAGAGGAGAGGGGGAGGAAGAGAAGGAGGAGGAGAGGGGGAAGAGGAGGAGATCACATGCTAAGAAGAGAAGTTATTTCACGAGCTACACACACACACACACACACACACACACACACACACACACACACACACACACACACACACACACACACACACACACACACACACACAGACACACACACACACACACACAGACACACACACACACACACACACACACACACACACACACACACACACACACACACACACACACAGACACACACACACACACACACACACACACACGAAAAATAACAACAGAAACAAAAAATAATAATAAACGAAATTACTTGCAAGCGAATGACTAGAGAAACCGAGTTAACAATAAAGTGACGAGAGTATAACAAAATAAAACAAAGAGGAAGAAAGAAAACAGAGCAGAAGTAAGAAGAAATGAGACAAGGGAGGGAAGAGGGAGGGGCGTCAGTGGTGGAGGTGCCTTACTTCTGTAACCCAGTAAAGCCTGACACAACACACCTCCTCTCCCCTCTTTCCCTCTCTCTCACCTCACTCCCTCCCTCCTTCCTCCCTCTCATGCAAGTGTTCCTTCCCTTCCTCCTCCTTGTTCCTCTTCCTCTACCCCCTCCTCCTTCTTCTCCTGATGCAGCCTCTCCTTCCCCCTCCTCCCCCCTGGTACAACCCCTACTCCTCTTCCTCCTCCTGATACAGCCCTTCCCTCTCCTCCTCCTCATCTGGTGCAACACCTCCCCCTCTCCTCACGCACCCCCTCCCCTCCCCCACTAGTGCAAGCCCTCCCCTCCCCCACTGGTGCAACCCCCCCTTCCCCCCCTCGTGGTGCAGCCTCCCCTCTTGTTAAACACCAGACGTCGCCATTGACCTAAGTTAGGCCGAGGCCGAGACGCGCGGGGCAGCAGTACTCCATAACACACGCCGAGGACCCAAAACTGACAACAATCCTCCACAGAGAGCGATCACAACTTGAGCCCTGAGCAAGACGAGTGGGAGAGAGAGGGGGAGGGAGGGGGGGGAGTGGATGAGAAGAAGAGGAGGAGGAGGAGAAGTTGGCAGCTGCGGAAATCTCTTCACAACAATGATTAAGTTAAAATGAATCTCAAGAGCCGGAGGAAAGAAGAAAAAAGAGAGAGATTTTTTTAGTTTAACAAATTTATTGGCAGAGCTTGTAGTACAGTTTGCCTATTCTGAGTAATTTAGTCAGGTAGAGAGAGAGAGAAGAGGGAAGGAAACATTTAAATAATACATTAATAGAGATCACTAATGACGCTACTTTATGTAACCCATCATGAAGTTATTATCTTTAAAGGCAACAGAGATAAGAGGAGGAGGAGAGGAGGGGGAGGAAGAAGAGGAGGAAGGAGGAGGAGGAGGAGGAAGAGGAGGAAGACAAGGAGGAGGAGGAGGAGGCGGTGGCTGGCAAGTGGCTGGTGGTGGTGGCGGGGAATGGGAGGGGGGGTGGTGGGTGTCTAGCGTACATCATCAGAGCAAACAGAGCGCCATAACTCTGCACATAACCAACCGATTGCTCCCAGAATGGCCTTTATGTGTCGACGGCTGGCGTATGGCCTGTTAAGAGAGAGAGAGGGAGGGGGAGAGAGAGAGAGAGGAGGGGGGGGGAGGAGAGGGAGAGAGGGCCAGACCACTCCCAGGGACCTCGTTTTCCTGAGTAATTTGTTCAGATTTCACTCGTTCTTAGAGGCGTCGAGGGGATGTTAGGGAGTGAATAATTTGCGGCGGCTGGAGTGTTGGAGCAGAGGAGGCCAGGCGAGAGGTGACTGACTGACTGACTGACTACTACTTAATTCACTACTACTGCTACTACTCACTGTTGTCTCGTCATGATTGGTTGATAGTGGGTGAACGAGGAGTCATGATTGATTGATAGAGTGGGTGAACGAGGAGGGCTTTGATTGGTTCAGCAGAGGAGAGTTATGAATGGTTGATACAGTGGGTGAACGAGGAGGGCTTTGATTGGTTCAGCAGAGGAGAGTTATGAATGGTTGATACAGTGGGTGAACGAGGAGGGCTTTGATTGGTTCAGCAGAGGAGAGTTATGAATGGTTGATAGAGTGGGTGAACGAGGAGGGCTTTGATTGGTTCAGCAGAGGAGAGTTATGAATGGTTGATACAGTGGGTGAACGAGGAGGGCTTTGATTGGTTCAGCAGAGGAGAGTTATGAATGGTTGATACAGTGGGTGAACGAGGAGGGCTTTGATTGGTTCAGCAGAGGAGAGTTATGAATGGTTGATACAGTGGGTAGAGGAGGGCTTTGATTGTTCAGCAGAGGAATGAAGTGGTTGATAGAGTGGTGAACGAGGAGGCTTTGAT
This sequence comes from Homarus americanus, assembly GCF_018991925.1. Lineage (NCBI taxonomy): Eukaryota > Metazoa > Arthropoda > Malacostraca > Decapoda > Nephropidae > Homarus > Homarus americanus. The sequence goes on from NW_024714254.1 coordinate 5,322, forward strand.
TGGTTCAGCAGAGGAGAGTTATGAATGGTTGATACAGTGGGTGAACGAGGAGGGCTTTGATTGGTTCAGCAGAGGAGAGTTATGAATGGTTGATACAGTGGGTGACGAGGAGGGGGTTGATTGGTTCAGCAGAGGAGAGTTATGAATGGTTGATACAGTGGGTGAACGAGGAGGCTTTGATTGGTTCAGCAGAGGAGAGTTATGAATGGTTGATACAGTGGGTGAACGAGGAGGGCTTTGATTGGTTCAGCAGAGGAGAGTTATGAATGGTTGATACAGTGGGTGAACGAGGAGGGCTTTGATTGGTTCAGCAGAGGAGAGTTATGAATGGTTGATACAGTGGGTGAACGAGGAGGGCTTTGATTGGTTCCTCAAAGGGGAGCTGTGTTGGCTACCCTCATTGTGGATTATATAGTGTTGTTGTGTTGAGGGAGAGAAGGAGGGGTGTGAGGAAATTAAGGAGGGAAGGAAGGGATGAGGGAATTACGGAAGGAGGGAATGATGGAAGTAAACAGGAAAGGAGTGAGGGATCGAGAGAAGGAGTGAAGGAGAGTTAAGATATGAATTCCTTACAACAGGATATTATAACACCCAAGACCCTTCCTTCCTTCCTTGTTATGATAGGAAGAATGAAGGAGGAGGGGGAGGGGGGGGAGGGGGGGGCTGTCTGGCTACCTCCATCCTGCATGGCTTGACTCTCACCCTGTATAAATTTGTAAACACATCTGGATCCTGTATATCTGTGTATCAAGACCCCTTTCCCCCACCTCTCCTAACCCCCTCCTCCTTCACCCCCTCCCCACCCCACCCCCCTCACATTAAAGTTTCCAACGCGATAATGGCGGGAATCGAACCAAGACACTGGAGTGAGATAAGACCCAGAAACACCAGATTAAATTAACCGCTAATGTCAGATTATCAGGTGAACCTTCCAGAGTACATTCAAGGTGTATTAGATCCTTGAGTACAGTTGGGTGGACGGACTTGATTACATTTGGTGGAAGAGTACAGTTGAGTGGACGGACTCGAGATAACTTGAGTACATTAATTATATATCTTGATTTTGATAATTACTTAAGTCGCTGAGTACATTTTTCTACAATCTGATTTTGATGTAGTTTCCCAGAGTACATGATATATATCCACTTACACTATAAACTGCTGAGTACATTGACAACATTTTAATTTATAGGACTAAGTACTCTGGTTAATATCTCCGTACTCAGAAAACTAATTATCGCACGTGGCATAATACCTACCTATCGTACTCAAGAAACTCAGTTATCGTACTCAAGAAACTCAATTATCGTACTCCGGTTATTGTCACTCGTGCTGAAGAGATTTAATTGTCGTATTCAAGAACGTAATTAATGAGCTCGAGGGATTTACTGATCGTAATCCGGATTTAATTTTCCTACCTGGAGGATTACCTGTTCCTCTTCCTGATCACCTGAAGAATCTCCACCCTAGCTTATTCCACCTGATGATTAACCACCCTAACCTAACCTAACCTACCCTAACCTAACGTAACCCTAACGTAACCTACCCTACCCTAACGTAACGTAACGTAACCTACCAAACGAAACGTAACGTAACATAACCTAACCTAACGTAACCGAACCGAAATAACGTTAGGGTGATTAAGCTTCAGGTGAAATAAGCTGGGGTGGAGATGATGCTTCAGGTGACCCTACACGCTTGAGTACGAGACCCAAATCTAGAGTACGATAACTATAATTCATCCCTTGAGTACGAAATCTTCATAACTTGAGTACAACTAAACCTGCACTCAAATACTGCACAACAGCAAACGCCAGAGTACGATGTCCTCACCCTCTTGAGTACGATAACTGCCAACATTAAATGCGACCACGATAGAATTATCCTCTTGAGTACGATGATCACCTGGGAGAGAGAGAGAGAGAGAGAGAGAGAGAGAGAGAGAGAGAGAGAGAGAGAGAGCACTACCACCAGTAAGCTCAGGTTTCATAATATAATCAGTCAGACAAACACTCACCCACCGTATACACGAGAGGAGGACACAGTTTAATACGGTCTTGTGTTTAACGCCCAGGCTCGTGTCCACGCTAATTAAGTACAGGTGAAATACAGTAATTAAATGGGAGGAGGAGGAGGAGGAGGAGGAAGGGAGGGAGGGAGGGAGGGAGGGGGCAAGAGGGAGGGAGGGACAAGCCAGATTACCTGCCCATTCAGATATGTTTATATTTTAATTGTAAACAAAAACACAAAAAGGACTATTTACAATTTTTTTTTGTTTCTGTTGTGGTGTTATCAAGAGAATGAGGACAATAGTGTGTTTGTTTGTAATGGTTTTTTTGTAATATATTCTGAACTAAAGATAATAATCTGTTTATGTTTTTTTTTATACTTTACGAATTAGACAATGAGATTTTTTTTATTTATATATATATATTTTTTTTGCATCTAATTATCAACAAAATGGATTAATTATGTTTCTTCTCTTAATTTATTTCCATGTATGAACGAGGAGACACAAATTGATTAATATATGTCAATGGAGATAAATTAATAGTATACCTTTATTATTACTTTTGATTGGTTTGTAAAATGACTTAAACAATGACGGAGAGAAAATGTTAACTACGTGATGACTGACGGACAGATGGACGGGGTGATGACTGACGGACAGATGGACGGGGTGATGACTGACGGACAGATGGACGGGGTGATGACTGACGGACAGATGGACGGGGTGATGACTGACGGACAGATGGACAGGGATAAAAATATACAACTCACCTTTACAATAGTAGCGGCAGCCCGGCTTAATTTATTTACCTACAGATTAATCACCCTAATGCTAACCTAACCTAACCCATACTAACCTAACCTAATCTACCCTAACACTAACCTAACCTACCGTAACACTAACCCATACGAACCAAACCTAATCTACCCTAACACTAACCTAACCTACCCTACCGTAACACTAACCTAACCCATACTAACCTAACCTAATCTACCCTAACACTAACCTAACCTACCCTACCGTAACACTAACCTAACCCATACTAACCTAACCTAATCTACCCTAACACTAACCTAACCTACCCTACCGTAACACTAACCTAACCCATACGAACCAAACCTAATCTACCCTAACACTAACCTAACCTAATCTACCGCAACACTAACCTAACCCATACTAACCTAACCTAATCTACCCTAACACTAACCTAACCTACCCTACCGTAACACTAACCTAACCCATACTAACCAAACCTAATCTACCCTAACACTAACCTAACCTACCCTACCGTAACACTAACCTAACCCATACGAACCTAACCTAATCTACCCTAACACTAACCTAACCTACCCTACCGTAACACTAACCTAACCCATACTAACCAAACCTAATCTACCCTAACACTAACCTAACCTACCCTACCGTAACACTAACCTATCTTAACCTAACCTAACACTGACCTAACCTCATCCCCACCCACGAAATAGCGTTAGGGTGTTTAAACTTCATGTGAAATCAGCTGAGGGTAGAGATTCTTCAGCTGACCCCCCCCCCACACACCCCACACACACACTTAAAATCAAAACAACTTCATAAATCTAACCAAATTTAATTACATCTCACCCAATTAAACACAGAAACAATCACAGACTTTGATATGATTATTATTATTTATTTTTGCCGAATGAAACAATAATTAATATTCATAAAAACCGAATAACCTGAGAGTATATTGACACACCTGTTACTGTACAGGTTAATGAAGGTGAAAGGTGTACTGAGTGTTAGTCGTGTGTTTGCATTAAGGGAGGTGAGATGTTATTATTTGTTATTATGATCGAGTGTTATTGTTAGTGTTGTTGTTGTTATTAGTGTTGTTGTTGTTATTATTGGTATTGTTGTTATTGTTGGTATTGTTGTTGTTTTTGTCAAGGTCACAAACTAATTCAAACGACATCGCGTGAGGCGTCGATTAGAAAGAGCTGGTTTTGTACTTGACCTGACCCAACTTAACCTAATCTAACTCAACAAGATAGGTGTGGGATGTGTTAGCAGGTGTGGTGGTATCAGCAGGTGTTAGAAGTAGGTGTTGTCAGCAGTCGGTGTTGAGGTTTTCAGCAGCAGTAGGTGTTGAAGGTGTCAGCAGCAGATGTTAAAGTGTCAGCAGTCGGTGTTGAGGTTTTCAGCACCAGCAGGTGTTGAAAATGTCAGCAGCAGCAGATGTTAAGGTGTCAGTTGCAGCAGGAGATATTAAGGGTGTAAGAGATAGGTGGTGATAAGCAGCGACAGTGCCACCATTAACCTCAGGTCAGATGAGACACTGTGCGTTCAGTAGCCTTCCCCCTCCCTCCCCTCCTCACACACACACCTCGGAACCCCCATAAACACACGCTATTTGCCGCCTCACACACACTGGTAAACACATAAACCTCTCCCAACAAGCTCTGGCTACCTAATCATGCGCCGCGGGTATGGAGTGGGAGCCGCTGTCTTACTAACACCCTCGGCCCGTCACGCCCACCCGGCCCGTCACGCCCACCCGTTCACCATGTCAACGCCGGAGAGATGAGTAAACAATGGCCGCCGCCCATTCAACTAGAGATCCTTTATAATACATACATACATAATACATACATTCATACACACATAAATACGTTCACAGGATCAATACTTAGCAAATAGTGATGTATGTATGTATGTATGTATGTATGTATGTGAGTATAATCCACAAGCCGCTCGGGAACTGACATACATTCGCTCATTCACCAAAGCAACTTAAAAGACTTACAATGATGTATTATTGATCAAATTATCACCACTAATAAATTATCTTGTCAGTGTTGCCATTCATGCGATCATTTACACATGTATGCGTCTGTCAGCAAACTTTAATAAACTCTTAAGTCATTATCATAAAAATTCAACCTAACCTAACCAAACCAGGCGTCAGTGTAGGGATGTTCAGTCAATCTCCCAGTTAAATCAGTCGAGGTGTTGAACCAGTTAAGTCATTTCCCTTCTACGATACTGAACCGAGTCATTTCTCTTCTAAGGGCTAAAGTTTACGGTCACCTTACTGTCAGGTCATCGTCCTCTTGGGAATAAAGCACCAGGGTGATACAGGTCATCGTATACAAGTGTCTGTAGTCATCAGGGTCAGGGGATGAAGCCAGTACATCAGGGTTCTACAAGACCCCCTGAGACCTGTAACCACGCGTGATAAAATAAACAAATGGTTAGGGTGGTGGAGAGTGTGTGAGGGGTGAGAGGGAGGGAGAGGGAGGGAGAGAGGGGAAGGAAGGAGTGGGGTGATGAGTGGTGGTAACAGTGAGAGGAGGTGGGGGAAAAGTAGGGGAGAGAGGGAATGGAGGGGAGGAGTGATGAAGGAGGGAGGAGTGATGAAGGAAGGAGGAGGAGGAAGAAGAAGGGAGAGGAAGGGGTGGGGGGAAAGGAGGGGTGGAGTAATGATGGGAAGGGGAAGGCAAGAGGGGGCGTAATGAATGATGGCAACAGTGAGGGGAGAGGGTAAGGGAGAGGAGAGGAGGGGAGTGACTAGACTTGGGTGGCAGTAGAGTAGTGAAGATGATGAAGGGATGGGGGAGGGGGGGTGGCAGCACAAATGAAGGTATCTGTGCCAGTAACTAGGCACTTGACTGCACCTTAACTACTCCTCATAAACCTCACACCGCCAGCCTTACTCACATGTTTATGGCGGCTCTGATAACATGTTGAGACTACTACTACTGCTGCTGTTGTGTGTGTGTGTGTGTTTACTGGTTGTGTGGATACTGATACAGAAATCCCTCACTTCACCCCCCCCACAAAAATCCCTCACTTCACCACCCCCCCCCCACAAAATCTCACTTCACCCCCACCCCCACAAAAATCCTCACTTCACCCCACCCCCTCAAAAATCCCCACTTCACCCCCACCCCCCACAAAAATCCTCACCCAATGTTATCTCCTCCCTAACTTAAATCCTACAGAAATCGCTCACCACAATCCCTCAGTTAGACGACTAATTTATGCTAATCGTAAATCCCCAAACCGTGGACTTTATCCTCTTAACCACAGTGTTGACATATAGCCTTCACGGTGTGGTGGTGGCGTGGTGTGATGTGGTGGTGGTGGTGTGGTGAACTGAAACACGAGGAAACTGATGGGTGATTGTTGTTGTTGAAGTGAGGATTGTTGTTGTTGTGGGTGGTAGTTGTTATTGTTGTTGGTATTATTATTATTATTATTATTATTATTATTATTATTATTATTATTATTATTATTATTATTATTATTATTATTATTATTATTATTATTATTATTATTATTATTATTATTATTATTATTATTATTATTATTATCATTATTATTATTATTATTATTATCATCATCATCATCATCATTATCATTATTACCATCTGACCTCTGATATCTTAAACCCGTGATGACGATGGAATTAAACCCTCAGCCACAAGGGGTTTGATCCAACACCCTCAAAAGGTCAAACCATCTTTCTTGAGCAATTAAAACCATTATCCTTAAAGGTGTTAAAATGATCACCCTCTTGAAAAACAAAATAGCATCGTCCTCTTAGGGTTCAAGTCAAGAGTGTGGGATTAGTGGTGCTTATGGGATTCAATTCTCTATAGTAAGTTTCAATACGATCAGAAAACAAAAGAGTAACGCTATAGGATTCAATTATCTATACATTTCAAAACAAAAGAGTAACGCTTAACTATATTTATTACGTTTATAGCTCAAGGTTAAAAGATTTGACCCACACACACCATTCACTATCATTCACTTATTCTCAGTGTTTTTGCTGTGGTACTTTAGTGAAATAGAAGAAAAACAATTACGGGTTATTTATATTTTCTTATTGAAATGGTGGTGATGGTGGTGAATACTTGCCTGACCTTTAATTAACTCACTCCACAAGGTGTTGCACTACGGCTCACCACACCTGCACGAGTCACCACACCTGTACGAGTCACCACACCCGCACGAGTCACCACACCCGCAAGTCACTACACCTGTACGAGTCACTACACTTGTACGAGTCACTACACCTGTAATATTCTCTCTGTAATTGGCCCCCAAATCAAAGTTGTCTTGAAGGCTTTTAGGCAAATGAATCTCTACCACCCACAGTAAATAATTGATCCACACACACACATACACACACACACACACACACACACACACACACACACATACTAATTACTAACATACATATTATTCACGTGGCAGCCAATCGCCTTCCGGTACAACGATATACATCTACTTAGCTACTGATGCAGGTTAGGTGATAGATTAGGCTAGGTTAGGTTAGGTCAAGATAGGTTAGGTCAGGCCAGGCTAGGTCAGGTCAGGTCAGGTCAGGTTATAAATACTAAACCTCTCGCCCCCATGCATTTACTAACGAGCGCTAAAATTAATTGGCCACGATGAACCTCCAGTGATTTTACCTGTGCATAAGAGAGATTTACGGCCAATGGGAAAGGAGTATAGATCATGAGTGCCATCTAGTGCCAGTGTCAGGAGGTGCCAGTGTCGGGAGGTGCCAGTGTCAGGAGGTGCCAGTGTCAGGAGGTGCCAGTGTCAGGAGGTGCCAGTGTCAGGAGGTGCCAGTGTCAGGAGGTGCCAGTGTCAGGAGGTGCCAGTGTCAGGGGGTGCCAGTGTCAGGGGGTGCCAGTGTCAGGGGGTGCCAGTGTCATTCATGAGCTTTTAGTACGGAGTTAAATATAGTAGATTAATTATAGTGAATTAATTATACTGGATATAATAGTGAATTAATTATAGTGGATAAATTATAGTGAATTAAATACAGAATGTTTCTCTGAGTGAGTTGTGCGAGAGTGTAAAGAGAACTTACTCATATTTTTACTCTACAATATTAAAACAAAAATGATTCAGCTTTCCTCGACTTTTAATCTGAACTAAACACACACACACACTCCTGGAACTGTGTGTGTGTGTGTGTGTGTGTGTAAGGTAAAAAATAATCATCCACACACCCACCCACACCACCCACACCACACTCAACCACTCCAACTGTTACTCCACACCCTCATCGTTGCCACACCGTTTTATCCCTCCTCTAGATAATTATTAAGTCGTTAAGATAAGAACATAAACGCCATTCTTACGTCGCTAACCGGATTGTTTGTGGGTGTGGGGGGGGGAGTGTTTGTAGGTGTGTGGGGGGTGTTTACAGTAGGTGTGGGGCATTTATTAGGTGGGGGGGAGTGTTTGTGGGTGTGGGAGGGGGGTGTTTGTGGGTGTGGAAGGGGAGTGTTTGTGGGTGTGTGGAAGTGTTTGTGGGTGTGGAAGAGTGTTGTGGGTGTGTGGGGGGGGTGTTTGTGGGTGTGGGAGGGTGTTTCTGGAGTGTGGGAGAGAGTGTTTGTGGGTATGTGGGGAGTGTTTGTGGGTGTGGAAGGAGTGTTTGTGGGTGTGTGGGGGAGTGTTTGTGGGTGTGGAAGGGAGTGTTTGTGGGTGTGTGGGGGGTGTTGTGGGTGTGGGAGGGGGTGTTTCTCTGGGTGTGTGGGAGAGGTGTTTATGGGTGTGTGAAGTGTTTGTGGGTGTGGGGAGGGGTGTTTGTGGGGGTGTTTGTGTGGGTGTGGGAGGGGGGTGTTTGTGGGTGTGGGGAGGGTGTTTGTGGGTGTGGGAGGGGGTGTTTGTGGGTGTGGGAAGGGGGTGTTTGTGGTGTGGGAGGGGTGTTTGTGTGGGTGTGGGGAGGGGGTGTTTGTGGGTGTGGGAGGGGGTGTTTGTGGGTGTGGGGAGGGTGGTGTTTGTGGGTGTAGGAGGGGGGTGTTTGTGGGTGTGGGAGGGGGTGTTTGTGGGTGTGGGAGGGGTGTTTGTGGGTGTGGAGGGGGTGTTTGTGGGTGTGGGAGGAGGTGTTTTTGGGTGGGAGGGTGTTTGTGTGGGAGGTGTGGTTGTGGGTGTGAGGGTGTGTGAGGGTGGGAGGGAGAAGTGTTTGTGGATGTGGGGTGTTTGTGTAGGGTGTGGGAGGGTGGTTGTGGGTGTGTGAGGGGTGTGTGGGGGGTGGGAGGAGTGGGTGTGGGTGTGGGGGTGTTTGTGTGGGTGTGTGGTGATGGGTAGTAGTAGTGGTGGTGGTGGTGGTGGTGGTGGTGGTGGTGGTGGTGGTGGTGGTGGTGGTGGTGGGGTGTGGTGGTGGTGGTGGTGATGGTGGTGGTGGTGGTGGTGGTGGTGGTGTGGTGGTGGTTGGTGGTGGTGGTGGTGGTGGTGGTGTGGTGGTGGTGGTGTGGTAGTGGTGGTGGTGGTGGTGATGGGTAATAGTAGTGGTGGTGGTGGTGGTGGTAGTGGTGTTGAGTATATCATTAAACAGCTAGTTAGCACGAGTGACTGGAGACTGGAGGTAACACTCATCATACAGTTAATAGATATACAGTATAATGTGACTTGATAAAGAGGATATGACAGTCAATATCCAGTTAGTGATTGTGAATGGTGGTAAGGGACGGGGGGGAGAGACACTCATTACACAGTTACTGGGAATTGTCTGTCCCTCTTGACTGTCATGGACTGTTTAACCTCAAGCGACCATCTCGGTGAAGTGACTGACTGACTGACTGGAGGAAGTTAGATTTCAATTACCAGTTACATATTTTTTTATCGGAAACGGAAGTTCTTAAGGGGAGGCCTCGCTCGTCCGTTACCGGGGGTAGAGTGGAGAAGGGGGGTAAGGGGAGAACAGCCCCACGCCCTCACCAACTACAGCCCCACGCTCACTAACTTCAGCCCCACACGCCCTCACTAACGGCAGCTCCACTAACTACAGCCCCACGCCCTCACCAACGACAGCCTCCACGCCCTACTAACTACAGCCCCCACGCCCTCACTCAACAGCCCCACGCTCACTCAACGACAGCCCCACGCCCTCACAACGACAGCCTCCACGCCTTCACTAACGACAGCCCCCACGCCCTCACTAACTACAGCCCCGACGCCCTCACGAACGACAGCCTCCACGCCTTCACTAACGACACAGCCACCCGCCCTCACTAACTACAGCCCCCACGCCCTCACCACTACAGTCCCCACTACCCGACAGCCCCCCACGCCCCACTAACCACAAAGCCCCAATCACTCAACGACAGCCCCCACGCCCTCACCAACAGCCCCACGCCCTCACTAACGACAGCCCCCACGCCTCACCAACTACAGCCCCCACCAACCACAGCCCCCACGCCCTCACTAACTACAACCCCCCACGTCCTCACTAACGACAGCCCCCACGCCTTCACTCAACGACAGCCCCCACGCCCTCATTAACGACAGCCTCCACGCCTCACTAACGACAGCCCCCACGCCCTCACTAACTACAGCCCCCACTCCCTCACTAACTACAGCCCCCACTAACGACAGCCCCACGCCCTCACTAAGCAATACGTAACTGAACGAAGTACACCGAT
>NW_024714255.1:0-2500 GCF_018991925.1 Homarus americanus
GCGTGGTTATGACCATTAATAAGCCAGTTGTAATAATCATTGGTCGTCAGGTGTTATAATCATCGTCGTGGTTGTTATAATATTAGTCGTGGTTGGTATAATCATTGTCGTGGTTATGATCATAGTAGTGGTTGTTATAATCATGGTCATTTGGTTGTTAGAACCATGGTCGTGGTTGTTATAATCCTTGAATAAATGGTCGTGATACTTACACGGTATCTATTATACAATAAGAAGGAATAGATATATGTTAAAATAAACATTATAGAAATAATTACTGAGGAGAGGTTAAATCATAAAAAAAATATTATTATAGATCAGCGATGATCATTCGAGATAAATTATATTATGAAGAAGTGACCTTGATTCTGGTTATATTAGTCACCATCTGTAGTCATCACCTGTGTTAAGTCATCATATTAGTCATCATCGTTAGTCAGTTTAGGCCCATCTCCCACAAGACTGACCGACCATCGATAGATGTTCTTTCGCTTGCCAAGGGTGTTAGTTTCAATGCTGCGTCTTATTATTTTACACTGGTAGATGTAAGACCTCCTACCCTCACTGTCGCAGCTATGGTCCAATTTGGAGTTATTCTAACGTTTTATATATGTATAATCTGTCTTTCAAGTCTATCCGTCACTGTCTATTGCCATCCCAACTGTCTGTTCGTCTACGTGGTGTTTGAGATCATAAGCCCGTCTGTACTCTTTGTGTGAACAAGGTCCAGTCAGCTGTTTGTCTGTCATGTTAGTTGCCATATTGTCTATTTGTGCATGTCTGCCGGATCTGTCTATTTTGTCAACCCTTTCTATCTGTTTCACTGTCTATATTCTGTGTGTCTATTGTAGTCATCTTCTCCCATACATTCTTGTTATTATCTTTTCATCTCTTCCTTTTCCATGAGCCACGAGGGCCAAAGTATACACCTTCAGCTGTAAAGGTTGTCTGGTAACGTTGGCTTCTGCGCATTCAGGCAGCGCACGATGGAAACTCAGCTCCCCCACCTGTTACCTCTAACTATTTTCTGTTTCCCTTCCTAATTCTTCTGTTACCTAATGTTTAGCCTTTACTAATCCAAGCAACATTAAAAGAAAAGTAGGCTAAGAAAAAAAGTGGGTGGAAGTGGGTGCGCCAAGTCCGTAGACTTGCATCGTTTGCCAGCGAAAATAAAATGGTTATGCAATGGCTACTAAAGAAACCATCGATATGGGACCAGGTTTGTTCCACTGTACGAATTTTTGCGATTTTTCCACCAAATTTGGTGAAAAATGATTATGCCGTTTCGGCTGCCCAAACGGACACACACACACACAAACACACACACACACCATCTGTGAGGGAACTACTACATCATCAGGGCCCTCATAATACCATCTGTGAGGGAATTACTACACCTAGTCAAGCCCTTCATAACACCACCTGTGAGGGAACTAGTACTCCACGTGATGCCCCTCATAACACCACCTGTGAGGGAACTAGTACTCCACGTGATGCCCCTCATAACGCCATCTGTGAGGGAGTTACAACACTACGTGTCTGCTCCAACACCTCAGGTCACATGATCTACGTGTGTAAACATTAATATGTATGTTCTTTCCGTATGTTCCTTCACCTTTCTCTAATGAAGGCTTTTGTTAAACCACCAATGTATGTAATAAGTCATTTGTGTCAATGTATATTTTCACCCTTCGGGCTGCAAACTTTTTCAATAAACCGTTTATTAGTTTATTATTATTTATTACACACACACACATTGCACTCCTAGTACTATAGTATATTAGATACACACACACACACACACACACACCCTACTAATATGGTACACACACACACACCATACAGATATAAACACACACCATATTAATATAGTACACACACACCCTACTAATATGGTTACACACACACACCATACGAATATAGAAAACACACACACCCATATTAATATAGTACACACACACACCCTACTAATATAATGCAAACACACACCCTACTAACATAGTACACACACACACACCCCTAATAATATAGTACACACACACACCATATTAAAATAGAACACACACACACCCTACTAATATAGTACACACACACCCTACTAATATAGTACACACACACACAAACCCACACACCTCACTAATATAGTACACACACACACATACACCCTACTAGTATAGTACACACACACCCTTCTAATATAGTACAAACATACACACACACCCTACTAATATGGTACAACACACACCCTCCTAATATAGTACACACACATAAATGCCTACTAATATAGTGCACACACACACCCCCAATGTGGTATGCACACACACCCACACACCCTACTAATATATGTACGCACACACACACCCACACACCCTACTGTGTGTACACACACACACACCTTTCTAATGTAGTGCACACACACACCTTACTAAAATAGTACACGCACACACCCTACTAATATAGTACACGCACACACCCTACTAATATAGTACACACTCACCCT